>NC_138291.1:10025000-10317500 GCF_965601325.2 Salmo salar
GTCAGAAGACCAGTGGAAGTGTCTAGTATTGGATATGCTTTCGTGTGATCAATTCCAGTGGGGCAAACTTGGCAAAACCGGTTGAAATTATGTTATAAGTACATCATTTCAATCAGTTTCTGGTTATAATGTCATCAGATTTAATGACAACGCTGGGATGTCTCCAAAGCATTGTATTCAACCTTTCCTATAAATGATTGCCTTTACATTGTTGTCACAATCTAATTTCTGGTTCGTTCACTTCACACCTGACTATGACAGTTCCCAACAGCTTGTCACCATGAGGAGTGGGTATTTTCTGTATGTTGTAGCTGGTTCAGGGCAGAGCATCAGTTGCAGCTGGTTCAATGCAAAGCCCCACTTACTCTGTGCTACTGTGTGTGTTTGTTTTACAGCCAGACCCATGATGGCTGCCCTCCCTCTAAGGCCCATGGTCAACAACGGCACTGTCCTACCAAAGAAAAGTGGTGGCACGCTACCGTCCCTCTCCAACTCCAGGAAGGATGCTGCTGCAACAGCAACCAAGAGGTAAACAGCTCAAATCGCTCCCATTACCTTTTGGTAGGCCTAAATCCAGGAGTTTTCCTGACCACGTGACCCGATATAGGGTCAGTTTATGAGACATAGGGTCAGTTTATGAGACATAGGGTCAGCTTATGAGACATAGGGTCAGCTTATGAGACATAGGGTCAGTTTATGAGACATAGGGTCAGTTTATGAGACATAGGGTCAGTTTATGAGACATAGGGTCAGCTTATGAGACATAGGGTCAGCTTATGAGACATAGGGTCAGTTTATGAGACATAGGGTCAGCTTATGAGACATAGGGTCAGCTTATGAGACATAGGGTCAGCTTATGAGACATAGGGTCCGTTTATGAGACATAGTGTCAGTTTATGAGACATAGGGTCAGTTTATGAGACATAGGGTCAGTTTATGAGACATAGGGTCAGTTTATGAGACATAGGGTCAGTTTATGAGACATAGGGTCAGTTTATGAGACATAGGGTCAGCTTATGAGACATAGGGTCAGCTTATGAGACATAGGGTCAGTTTATGAGACATAGGGTCAGCTTATGAGACATAGGGTCAGTTTATGAGACATAATGTCAGTTTATGAGACATAGGGTCAGCTTATGAGACATAGGGTCAGTTTATGAGATATCTTCCAACAGTATTTTTTTCTTGCTTTGAGTAAAACCAACCCTAGTGTTTTAGTGTTGACTAATTGATCCTATAAAAACAGTAACGACTGTATTCCAAGCAGACAACCACATTTTGCTCTGGTTTGCTGCCAGCTGGCAGTATGAGTAGTTGAACGTAGTCAAAGTCAGTTGTACGCTAAAGCTCAATACGTGGACACTATTGAAATACACAGTTCTACCGGAACAAAAAAATCATACAACTTAGGAAATCATCCCACCTGTGGTGTGTTTATTTGATTAGTCCACTAAGTCGACACATTGTCTCCTACAAACCCACATCATGTTTCCTACAAACCCATATTATGTCTCCTACAAACCCACATTATGTCTCCCACAAACCCACATTATGTCTCCTACAAACCCACATTATGTCTCCTACAAACCCACATTATGTCTCCCACAAACCCACATTATGTCTCCTAAAAACCCACATTATAACTCCTAAAAACCCACATTATAACTCCTAAAAATCCACATTATGTCTCCGACAAACCCACATTATGTCTCCGACAAACCCACATTATGTCTCCGACAAACCCACATTATGTCTCCTAAAAACCCACATTATGTCTCCCACAAACCCACATTATGTCTCCCACAAACCCACATTATGTCTCCTGTAAACCCACATTATGTCTCCTACAAACCCACATTATGTCTCCTACAAACCCACATTATGTCTCCTACAAACCCACATTATGTCTCCTACAAACCCACATTATGTAAGGGGTGCGTAACTGGTGGCAGGGAAGTCAAACGCAGGAGAGCAGAACTTGGTGAATAGCCGGAGCAGTTTAATATATAAAACTAACAGCATACAAAACAACAAACACATGGGTACAAAACCCGTAGCACACCAGTAACACATAGCACGAGTACTTACAATAAACAATTCCCGACAAGGACATGGGGGAAACAGAGGGAAAATATACAACATGTAATTAGGGAACTGAAACCAGGTGTGTGTGTGAACCAGACAAAACAAATGGAACATGAAAAAGGGATCGGTGATGGCTAGAAGACCGGTGACGTCGACCGCCGAACAAACCCACATTATGTATCCTACAAACCCACATTATATCTCCTACAAACCCACATTATGTCTCCTACAAACCCACATTATATCTGCTACAAACCCACATTATGTCTCCTACAAACCCACATTATGTCTCCTACAAACCCACATTATGTCTCCTACAAACCCACATTATGTCTCCTACAAACCCACATTATGTATCCTACAAACCCACATTATATCTCCTACAAACCCACATTATGTCTCCTACAAACCCACATTATATCTGCTACAAACCCACATTATGTCTCCTACAAACCCACATTATGTCTCCTACAAACCCACATTATGTCTCCTACAAACCTACATTATGTCTCCTACAAACCCACATTATGTCTCCTACAAACCCACATTATGTCTCCTACAAACCCACATTATGTCTCCTACAAACCCACATTATGTATCCTACAAACCCACATTATGTATCCTACAAACCCACATTATATCTCCTACAAACCCACATTATGTCTCCTACAAACCCACATTATGTCTCCTACAAACCCACATTATATCTCCTACAAACCCACATTATGTCTCCTACAAACCCACATTATGTCTCCTACAAACCCACATTATATCTCCTACAAACCCACATTATGTCTCCTACAAACCCACATTATGTCTCCTACAAACCCACATTATGTCTCCTACAAACCCACATTATGTCTCCTACAAACCCACATTATGTATCCTACAAACCCACATTATGTATCCTACAAACCCACATGATGTATCCTACAAACCCACATGATGTATCCTACAAACCCACATGATGTCTCCTACAAACCCACATTATGTATCCTACAAACCCACATTATGTATCCTGCAAACCCACATTATGTATCCTACAAACCCACATTATGTCTCCTACAAACCCACATTATGTCTCCTACAAACCCACATTATGTATCCTACAAACGCACATTATGTCTCCTACAAACCCACATTATGTCTCCTACAAACCCACATTATGTCTCCTACAAACCCACATTATGTCTCCTACAAACCCACATTATGTCTCCTACAAACCCACATTGTCTCCTTCATACCCACATTATGTATCCAACAAACCCACATTATATCTCCTTCATACCCACATTATGTCTCCTACAAACCCACATTATGTCTCCTACAAACCCACATTATGTATCCTACAAACCCACATTATGTATCCTACAAACCCACATTATGTCTCCTACAAACCCACATTATGTCTCCTACAAACCCACATTATGTATCCTACAAACGCACATTATGTCTCCTACAAACCCACATTATGTCTCCTACAAACCCACATTATGTCTCCTACAAACCCACGTGATGTATCCTACAAACCCACATGATGTCTCCTACAAACCCACATTATGTATCCTACAAACCCACATTATGTATCCTACAAACCCACATTATGTATCCTACAAACCCACATTATGTCTCCTACAAACCCACATTATGTCTCCCACAAACCCACATTATGTCTCCTAAAAACCCACATTATAACTCCTAAAAACCCACATTATAACTCCTAAAAATCCACATTATGTCTCCGACAAACCCACATTATGTCTCCGACAAACCCACATTATGTCTCCTAAAAACCCACATTATAACTCCTAAAAATCCACATTATGTCTCCCACAAACCCACATTATGTCTCCCACAAACCCACATTATGTCTCCTGTAAACCCACATTATGTCTCCTACAAACCCACATTATGTCTCCTACAAACCCACATTATGTCTCCTACAAACCCACATTATGTCTCCTACAAACCCACATTATGTCTCCTACAAACCCACATTATGTAAGGGGTGCGTAACTGGTGGCAGGGAAGTCAAACGCAGGAGAGCAGAACTTGGTGAATAGCCGGAGCAGTTTAATATATAAAACTAACAGCATACAAAACAACAAACACATGGGTACAAAACCCGTAGCACACCAGTAACACATAGCACGAGTACTTACAATAAACAATTCCCGACAAGGACATGGGGGAAACAGAGGGAAAATATACAACATGTAATTAGGGAACTGAAACCAGGTGTGTGTGTGAACCAGACAAAACAAATGGAACATGAAAAAGGGATCGGTGATGGCTAGAAGACCGGTGACGTCGACCGCCGAACAAACCCACATTATGTATCCTACAAACCCACATTATATCTCCTACAAACCCACATTATGTCTCCTACAAACCCACATTATATCTGCTACAAACCCACATTATGTCTCCTACAAACCCACATTATGTCTCCTACAAACCCACATTATGTCTCCTACAAACCCACATTATGTCTCCTACAAACCCACATTATGTATCCTACAAACCCACATTATATCTCCTACAAACCCACATTATGTCTCCTACAAACCCACATTATGTCTCCTACAAACCCACATTATATCTCCTACAAACCCACATTATGTCTCCTACAAACCCACATTATGTCTCCTACAAACCCACATTATATCTCCTACAAACCCACATTATGTCTCCTACAAACCCACATTATGTCTCCTACAAACCCACATTATGTCTCCTACAAACCCACATTATGTATCCTACAAACCCACATTATGTATCCTACAAACCCACATTATGTATCCTACAAACCCACATTATATCTCCTACAAACCCACATTATGTCTCCTACAAACCCACATTATGTCTCCTACAAACCCACATTATATCTCCTACAAACCCACATTATGTCTCCTACAAACCCACATTATGTCTCCTACAAACCCACATTATATCTCCTACAAACCTACATTATGTCTCCTACAAACCCACATTATGTCTCCTACAAACCCACATTATGTCTCCTACAAACCCACACTGTTTCTTTTCACTGCATTACTACTGTTTGGCCTGTCTGTGCCACATCTCATTTTCCCCCTGGCATAAATGTCCCCTCCTCAGAAGGGAGAGCCATTGACATTTTACATGGACGGTAAAACAAAGGGACAGTGCTGTCACAGCCATCCCCATACTCACCGCCGTGGCATTCAGAGACCAGGCCCCGATTAACTGACTGGGGCTGACTGGGGCAAGGGGAGCACAGGTAATCAATCACTACTGTCAGGGGAACAAAAGGCACTCCTCCACTGATGGTTATGCCTGGAGTCAAATTATCATAATCCTGGACTGACGGATGGATGGTGGATGGATGAGACTACAGACTCTAGAGTAAATTGATATAAAGAGGAGAAGAGGGAGGGTGGAAGAGTTCCTAATATGGATGCCGTATCGAAGAACCTTCTCCAGACTGAATCAATAGGTCTAGAGTGATATACACTGAGTGTAAACATTAAGAACACCTTCCTAATATTGAGTTGCACCTCCTTTTGCCCTCAGAACAGCCTCAATTGGTCAGGTCATGGTCAAAAGTGTCAAAAGTGTTCCACAGGGATGCACAGGGATTCCACAGGCCCATGTTGACTCAAATGCTTCCCGCAGTTGTGTCAAGTTGGCTGGATGTCTTTTGGGTGGTGGACCATTTTAATACACACATGAAATTGTTGAGCGTGAAAAACCCAGCAGCGTTGCTGTTATTGACACATTCAAACCAGTACACTTGGCACTTACTACCAGACCCCGTTCAAAGGCATTTCAATATTTTGTCTTGCCCATTCACCCTCTGAATGGCAACATGTACACAATCCATGTCTCAATTTTATCAAGGATTAAAAATCCTTCTTTAACCTGTCTTCACCCCTTCATCTAAACTGATCGAAGTGGATTTAACAGGGAACATCAATAAGGGATAAGCTTCACCTGGATTCACCTGGTCGGTCTACGTCATGGAAAGAGCCGGTGTTCCTAATGTTCTGTCTGGCCCAGTCTGGCTGGCCCTAACCCCCCAGACCCAGTCTCTCCAGTCTGTCTGACCCTAACCCCCCAGACCCAGTCTGTCTGGCCCTAACCCCCCAGACCCAGTCTGTCTGGCCCTAACCCCCCAGACCCAGTCTGTCTGGCCCTAACCCCCCAGACCCAGTCTGTCTGGCCCTAACCCCCCAGACCCAGTCTGTCTGGCCCTAACCCCCCAGACCCAGTCTCTCCATCTGTCTGGCCCTAACCCCCTAGTCCCAGTCTCTCCAGTCTGTCTGACCCTAACCCCCCAGTCCCAGTCTCTCCAGTCTGTCTGACCCTAACCCCCCAGACCTAGTGTCTCCAGTCTGTCTGGCCCTAACCCCCCAGACCCAGTCTCTCCATCTGTCTGGCCCTAACCCCCCAGACCCAGTCTCTCCATCTGTCTGGCCCTAACCCCTAGTCCCAGTCTCTCCAGTCTGTCTGGCCCTAACCCCCCAGACCCAGTCTCTCCATCTGTCTGGCCCTAACCCCCTAGTCCCAGTCTCTCCAGTCTGTCTGACCCTAACCCCCCAGACCCAGTCTCACCAGTCTGTCTGACCCTAACCCCCCAGACCCAGTCTCTCCAGTCTGTCTGACCCTAACCCCCCAGACCCAGTCTCTCCAGTCTGTCTGGCCCTAACCCCCCAGACCCAGTCTCTCCAGTCTGTCTGGCCCTAACCCCCCAGACCCAGTCTCTCCAGTCTGTCTGACCCTAACCCCCCAGACCCAGTCTCTCCAGTCTGTCTGGCCCTAACCCCCCAGACCCAGTCTCTCCAGTCTGTCTGACCCTAACCCCCCAGACCCAGTCTCTCCAGTCTGTCTGACCCTAACCCCCCAGACCCAGTCTCACCAGTCTGTCTGACCCTAACCCCCCAGACCCAGTCTCACCAGTCTGTCTGACCCTAACCCCCCAGACCCAGTCTCTCCTTTGTCTGACCCTAACCCCCCAGACCCAGTCTCTCCAGTCTGTCTGACCCTAACCCCCCAGACCCAGTCTCTCCAGTCTGTCTGACCCTAACCACCCAGACCCAGTCTCACCAGTCTGTCTGGCCCTAACCCCCCAGACCCAGTCTCTCCAGTCTGTCTGGCCCTAACCCCCCAGACCCAGTCTCACCAGTCTGTCTGACCCTAACCCCCCAGACCCAGTCTCTCCAGTCTGTCTGGCCCTAACCCCCCAGACCCAGTCTCTCCAGTCTGTCTGACCCTAAACCCCCAGACCCAGTCTCTCCATCTGTCTGGCCCTAACCCCCCAGACCCAGTCTCTCCATCTGTCTGGCCCTAACCCCCTAGTCCCAGTCTCTCCAGTCTGTCTGACCCTAACCCCCCAGACCCAGTCTCTCCAGTCTGTCTGGCCCTAACCCCCCAGACCCAGTCTCTCCATCTGTCTGGCCCTAACCCCCCAGACCCAGTCTCTCCATCTGTCTGGCCCTAACCCCCCAGACCCAGTCTCTCCAGTCTGTCTGACCCTAACCCCCCAGACCCAGTCTCTCCATCTGTCTGGCCCTAACCCCCCAGACCCAGTCTCTCCAGTCTGTCTGGCCCTAACCCCCCAGACCCAGTCTCTCCAGTCTGTCTGGCCCTAACCCCCCAGACCCAGTCTCTCCAGTCTGTCTGGCCCTAACCCCCCAGACCCAGTCTCTCCATCTGTCTGGCCCTAACCCCCTAGTCCCAGTCTCTTCATCTGTCTGGCCCTAACCCCCCAGACCCAGTCTCTCCATCTGTCTGGCCCTAACCCCCCAGACCCAGTCTCTCCAGTCTGTCTGACCCTAACCCCCCAGACCTAGTGTCTCCAGTCTGTCTGGCCCTAACCCCCCAGACCCAGTCTCTTCATCTGTCTGGCCCTAACCCCCCAGACCCAGTCTCTCCATCTGTCTGGCCCTAACCCCCCAGACCCAGTCTCTCCAGTCTGTCTGACCCTAACCCCCCAGACCTAGTGTCTCCAGTCTGTCTGGCCCTAACCCCCCAGACCCAGTCTCTCCATCTGTCTGACCCTAACCCCCCAGACCCAGTCTCTCCATCTGTCTGGCCCTAACCCCCCAGACCCAGTCTCTCCATCTGTCTGGCCCTAACCCCCTAGTCCCAGTCTCTCCAGTCTGTCTGACCCTAACCCCCCAGACCCAGTCTCTCCAGTCTGTCTGACCCTAACCCCCCAGACCCAGTCTCACCAGTCTGTCTGACCCTAACCCCCCAGACCCAGTCTCTCCAGTGTGTCTGGCCCTAACCCCCCAGACCTAGTGTCTCCAGTCTGTCTGGCCCTAACCCCCCAGACCCAGTCTCTCCATCTGTCTGGCCCTAACCCCCCAGACCCAGTCTCTCCAGTCTGTCTGGCCCTAACCCCCAGACCCAGTCTCACCAGTCTGTCTGACCCTAACCCCCCAGACCCAGTCTCTCCTTTGTCTGACCCTAACCCCCCAGACCCAGTCTCTCCATCTGTCTGGCCCTAACCCCCCAGACCCAGTCTCTCCATCTGTCTGGCCCTAACCCCCTAGTCCCAGTCTCTCCAGTCTGTCTGACCCTAACCCCCCAGACCCAGTCTCTCCAGTCTGTCTGACCCTAACCCCCCAGACCTAGTGTCTCCAGTCTGTCTGGCCCTAAACCCCCAGACCCAGTCTCTCCAGTCTGTCTGGCCCTAACCCCCCAGACCCAGTGTCTCCAGTCTGTCTGGCCCTAACCCCCTAGTCCCAGTCTCTCCAGTCTGTCTGGCCCTAACCCCCCAGTCCCAGTCTCACCAGTAACCATGTGTGTGTGTTGATTAGATCAACTACATTAGGTGCTGCTCCCATGCCCACCAATGTTGGCAAAATATTTAAATAAAGTCCCCATGGCCTAATTAACTCCATTCCTGATCGAGGTGTGCCTGCTGCCTGACATACCTCAACTAACAAAGACCCCCTCCACCCCACACACACAACACACACACACACATCCCCGGACCCTGTTTCAGAGGGATAACATCAGCCCCAACGGCAAGATTGAATGGACTTTGGTTTTGTATGCCGGATTAGACTTGAGCCTGGAAGCCATTCTAGCCAATGGACTGCTGATAAGGCCCTTCCTTTGTGCAGGCATTTGAATGGGCAGCCTTTTGACACGTTTCAACCATCTCCTCTAATACCCTCCTCACAAATGTGTCCACAGCGGAAAGAGAGGAAAAAGTCTCTCTCTGTCATGGATCAGTAATCTGGTTTTCTAGCATAGGGCCTTCCTTTGGTGTTCTATCATGGTCTGTACTTAACAAGAACATATGAGGGCTTGTAACAGATACTCCCAGTAATTTATTGGGTATTTACCAAATAATACTAAATACATTACTGGGAGTTTATATATGGAGTGTGTGTGACTCTCTTTATTTTGATAGTTTATAGTTTATTCGCCGTTAGTCAGCACCTCCTCACAAAATAATTTATCTGGGGGTGTGCCAGCTCATGTTTTTTTAAATCTTCTCTCTTTTACCATTCAGTCATTTTATCATCTACTTTACCATCTCTTCCCCAGAGAGAGACATCTTGGGTGTTCATTTCAATAGTTTACAGACAAGTAAAGAAGTACTCCTGATGCGCCTTAGAAACATCATTCCTTGGACGATATCTTTTAAAGCAGCTGTATTCATTTAAAAGGCACCATCAGGTAATTTTATCGTCCATTTGACCATCTCTCCCCAGCACTGTGAGGAGAACCAACTCCAACGAAACGATGAGTACGCTGACGCGCAAAGACAGCGGCGACTCCAAGAGTAACCGCACCCGTGCCGGCTCCACCGGGAGCAACTCCAGCGGCAAGAGAGCCAGCGAAAGGTACAGCCAGCATAACAACAATGACTGGTCCTTCACAGCCAGACCTGGGTAGTGTTCAGTAGGGCACACCGCAGTGAAATGTTTTTAAACCTAAAACTAAAACAAGCCTTTCTTATTGGAAACCTACCCGTTTCAGTTGGTTTCAAAACGTTTCACCCTACTGCACATGACCCTGGGTTCAATTAGTGTTAGTTATCATTCAAATACTTTATCTGCGCTTGATTGAACATACCTGGTCGCAGTGACGGGAAGTGTTGACACAGCTTTTTTTCCCTTCCACCCTGCAGCAAACAGAAGGAGCCCGTTTTCAATACAGGTAAGAACCAACGGTACTCTAATCAGCTCCCTGTGAGTTAGAGGGCTAATTCAATTGGTCAGGATTGTTTAACAGACGTGCAAAACAATTGTACGGTATGTTACATGTTCTTTGCAGGTTAAAGTTAGCTCCTCCTACCCCATCGGGCCAAACTGGTCGCAATGACGTCATAGTGACACAAGTTTGGTTGTAATGACGTTGTAATGACGTAATTTCAACCACTTTTGCTCACTTGATTAATTCTCAGCTCACAGACTACCACTCAAGGCTGTTCTGTGATGTGCTGTGATGTACAGCGGTGACGTTTCTGTTGTCACGTGTTGAAAACATTAATCCTCCAAACCATTAATCATCCAACCTTCCATAACCTCTTCCATCCTCACATAAATTCCGATGAAGCATTTTAACCTCCATTGTCATCTGATTTCCTTTTTCCTTTCCTTACCTGGAGTAATACACCTGTACTACACGTTTTACATTATGAGATCTCCAGAGTGGTATTGATCACTGTGTAAATTAGATTGCTGTATCCCATTAGGCTGATTTATCTGGTGAAATTCTCCCTGATTGATCATCACCCCTCTGAACCTTACAGTGGCTGGGGGTTGATTCATGCTGAACCTTAGTGGCTGGGGGTTGATTCATGCTGAACCTTACAGTGGCTGGGGGTTGATTCATGCTGAACCTTAGTGGCTGGGGGTTGATTCATGCTGAACCTTACAGTGGCTGGGGGTTGATTCATGCTGAACCTTACTGTGGCTGGGGGTTGATTCATGCTGAACCTTACAGTGGCTGGGGGTTGATTCATGCTGAACCTTACAGTGGCTGGGGGTTGATTCTTGCTGAACCTTACTGTGGCTGGGGGTTGATTCATGCTGAACCTTACTGTGGCTGGGGGTTGATTCATGCTGAACCTTACTGTGGCTGGGGGTTGATTCATGCTGAACCTTACGGTGGCTGGGGGTTGATTCATGCTGAACCTTACTGTGGCTGGGGGTTGATTCATGCTGAACCTTACTGTGGCTGGGGGTTGATTCATGCTGAACCTTACTGTGGCTGGGGGTTGATTCATGCTGAACCTTACAGTGGCTGGGGGTTGATTCATGCTGAACCTTACAGTGGCTGGGGGTTGATTCATGCTGAACCTTACGGTGGCTGGGGGTTGATTCATGCTGAACCTTACGGTGGCTGGGGGTTGATTCTTGCTGAACCTTACTGTGGCTGGGGGTTGATTCTTGCTGAACCTTACTGTGGCTGGGGGTTGATTCTTGCTGAACCTTACTGTGGCTGGGGGTTGATTCTTGCTGAACCTTACTGTGGCTGAGGTTTAATTCCAGCAAGATAGTGGGTGCTGATCAGCAGAGAAAATGCACTGGCACCAACATATCCTTGCTGATGATATGAATCAATTATTGTCTATAATAGCCTGATCAGACCAGCACAGTCCCAGGGTAGTGTCATAAACCTTCAACCTTAAGAAGAAGTCAACGAGTCAATACAAATAACTGATTACACATAACAGCTATCGAGATGATGCCTGAATAATCCCAATGGACACTGTGCCTTCGTATAATCTGAATAGTCCCAATGGACACTGTGCCTTCATATAATCTGAATAGTCCCAATGGACACTGTGCCTTCATATAATCTGAATAGTCCCAATGGACACTGTGCCTTCATATAATCTGAATAGTCCCAATGGACACTGTGCCTTCATATAATCTGAATAGTCCCAATGGACACTGTTCCTTCATATAAACTGAATAGTCCCAATGGACACTATTCCTTCATATAATCTGAATAGTCCCAATGGACACTGTTCCTTCATATAATCTGAATAGTCCCAATGGACACTGTTCCTTCATATAATCTGTGGAATTGTTTTCTGTTGATTAGAATCTCTCTGCAGCCCATCTAATCTTCCACAAATCCATAAGGACCGAACAAGTAACAGAAACACTACATGCTTAGCCTGTGGCCTATGTGAAATGGTCAGATGCTCCTGTTCAGACTGGTAGATCAGATGGGTAGATCAGACTGGTAGATCAGATGGGTAGATCAGACTGGTAGATCAGATGGATAGATGGATGGATGATTTGTCTAGATTCAAACAGAAAATACCTCAAGCACAATAGCCTAAGTGTTGTCAATGCTCTTGCATAAAACGGAGGAAGTGGAAGAAGTCCCAATGATGAGTAAATCCAGGTCAGGAACAGGAAGTCCAGGTCAGGAACAGGAAGCAAAACCTCACCTGGTCCTTCTGTTCCCTTCTCTCTGAACTCACAAGGGATGCGACGAGTGACACACTGCAAAGGTATGTTTTGGTCCTCAAGCCCCCTTACGTTAGCAGCTCTCTGGACATTGTGTTCTCCTAAAGCCTTAGACAAATAGTTAATCTACGCATAAAGGAGCCGTATGTGGCATGGGGGGGGGGGGGGGGGGGGGGTGTTGTTATCTGACACACTACGCCACCATCATGGGAATTGCACCCAATGAAATAGTGTGGTAGCTAAGACCCCTCCATATCACAATATGGCGTAGTCGGCAGGATATTACGTTACACATACCTGGAGCTATTAGACTTAGACTACAGCTATTGTTCTTGTCTCGTGCGAGAACGTACAGTATAGGCTACTGACTGACTCCTTTTGCCTGTGAGTCATAGGCCCAATGCACAGAGAGCAGCCCCATGGCACGGGTGGGTTTGGGTTGACAGTGAGTGTGATAGTATCCCTCCCCAACATGTCAGCCAGCTGTGGACTAATATACACACTCTAACACAGAGTTTCCCAAACTCGGTCTTTGGGCCCCCTCTGGGTACATGTTTTGGTTTTTGCCCCAGCACTACACAGCTGATTCAAATAATCAAAGCTTGATGATGAGACGATTATTTGAATCAGCTGTGTAGTTATAGTGCAGAGTTTGGGAAACTATGCTCTAATACACTGAGTCTGAACTGTGTCTGGTTGATTGCAGTGATGCTTTTAGACTAGCTGTTAAGCTTAGTGTGGAATTGCCACATTCTAGATATGTTTGCTCACAGCCACACAGCTCTCTTTTGTCCTAGTCACCATAGGAACCCCACCAAATATTTCCTGCAGTGCACCCTGATCTCCTAAGAGCCCCCTTTTCAGAGCACAACAAGCCAAATGTCTTGTGTTGGAATCACGTATCCTGAAAAGGGCTGTTTGCATTACAATGTCTTTGCTTTTGAAGTCTTTTTGGAGTTGCCTTCTCTTGCATGGCCTTCAGTATGGAGTGTTTGATGGACAGCTTATGCCCAATTTCCACAAGCCTGGCTAAAGAAAGATGAAAGAGACATGTTTGGAAGCAGACTCTCGTGAAACTCATGGTCCTTGTGACAAATTCGATGCTGTCAGTGGCAACAACAAAAAATAAAACATTAAAAAATACATAAGAAAAGCATGGTAGGTCAAGTGAACATATTTAAAGATGAATGTTATTCACCCTGATGCCAGCTAAAGTAGATAAAAAAGGAGATGCTTTACTGTCTCATGTTTATCATAGACATTAGTTATATGTTGAGCCACTAATGCACTCTTTTAGTAAAAGTCTCAAGCGTAACTTGAAGAGTGAGAGCCCCAGTAGTTTAGCCCACCAGCGGTTGTAAACCAGTACATACGGTAGCTTGTCTCGTACCAGTCCCGTGTTTTGTGGTCGTCCATTGTAGCAGAAGAGCAAGTTGTCAATCAAATCTAACTTGGATATATTCTACTGACCCCTCCTCCTCCTTCCCACTGGCCCCATTTCCAACTCTTCCACCTAACCTACCTAGTAACCGTGCAGATATATCTGTCCCGCCCGTGGAAAAGGACTGGAACCGCTGAGGCGCCCAAATCAAGCGTAGCAGCCATGTCTGGCCGCTCCACCGCTCCCCACACAGCTGACAAGTCTGTCAGGTCCACTGGAGTCAGGAAGACCCCGATGTTCACCATCCCCCTGAGAAAGTCAGTTAGCCACTCTCCTTTAGACACTCCGAACTACAGGAGCCCAGTCAAATCACCTAGCCAGTACTTCCAAATCTGTTACTAAGCTAGGCCTATACCAGCTCTTGGCATTAGATTGAAAAAGAGTTCAGTGTTAAACTTGTAAAAATGGACTTGAAAAAGCATTCCTTTCCATGACCGTCATGTTTTATGTTTTATTTTCAGGTTTTTTTCTTCTTGGTTGTTTTTGCTTCCCTTGCTGTGGCACCGTGACCCTATGCATGTTGTCTTCTCTGTTCATTTTGCATCATTCGTTGTTATTATCTGAATAAAAGGAAAATTAAAGCCTATCTATCTCTGTGTTTTTCTGATCTATAATTTCCTTTACTAAATGCATTCACTCCTTTAAAACTTTTCATTTTTAAAATGTATATCAACATCTCATAACCATGACACCCCTCTAAACTATTGATCATCTCTACACCCCTCTAAACTATTGATCATCTCTACACCCCTCTAAACTATTGATCATCTCTACACCCCTCTAAACTATTGATCATCTCTACACCCCTCTAAACTATTGATCATCTCTACACCCCTCTAAACTATTGATCATCTCTACACCCCTCTAAACTATTGATCATCTCTACACCCCTCTAAACTATTGATCATCTCTACACCCCTCTAAACTATTGATCATCTCTACACCCCTCTAAACTGTTGATCATCTCTACACCCCTCTAAACTATTGATCGTCTCTACACCCCTCTAAACTATTGATCGTCTCTACACCCCTCTAAACTATTGATTGTCTCTACACCCCTCTAAACTATTGATCGTCTCTACACCCATCTAAACTATTGATCATCTCTACACCCCTCTTTCATTCTCATCATCTCTACACCACAGGAAGTTGGTGGCACCTTAATTGGGGAGGACAGGCTCGTGGTAGTGGATGGAGTGGAGTGAGTGGAATTGTATCAAACACATCAAATACATGGTTTCCGTGGGTTCCATGTGTTTGATGCCATTCCATTCACTCCTTTCCAGACAATATTATGAGCCGTCCTCCCTTCAACAGCCCCCACTGCTCTGCACCCCTCTTTCATTCTCAAGTCTCTACACCCCTCTTTCATTCTCAAGTTTCTACACCCCTCTTTCATTCTCAAGTTTCTACACCCCTCTTTATTCTCAAGAGTCTCTACACCCCTCTTTATTCTCGCTCCTTTCATACACTGTTCTCACCATCACAAACACTCCTCCTCGTTACCAATGAGTCATGACAAATTGTCCACTGATAATGTCTGTTGCTTCTTTCAGAGGAAGGATATGTGAAAATGTATTTGAAGGGACGACCCATCACCATGTACATGGCTAAAGACCTTGTTGAGACCTACTGCCTGGAAGCCAAATCAGACCTGCCAAACAAGAAGCTCAAACTGGACTGGGTGTATCCTTTTTCACTGCTGTGGGGTCATTTTCAAATATGGACGGCCAATAGAAAATTTATATTTCAAAAGATAAGAAACTGATGAATGGCGTTACAACTCTCAACGTACACTACCGTTCAAAAGTTTGGGGTCACTTAGAAATGTCTTTTTTTTCATTAAAATAACATCAAATTGATCAGAAATACAGTGCAGACATTGTTAATGTTGTAAATGACTATTGTAGCTGGAAACGGCAGAGTTTTTTAATGGAATATTTACATAGGCATACAGAGGCCCATTATCAGCAACCATCACTCCTGTGTTCCAATGGCACGTTGTGTTACCTAATCCAAGTTCATAATTTTAAAAGGTTCATTAGAAAACCATTTTGCAATTATGTTAGCACAGGTGAAAACTGTTGTTCTGATTAAAGAAACAATAAAACTGGCCTTCTTTAGACTAGTTGAGTATCTGGAGCATCAGCATTTGTGGGTTCAATTACAGGCTCAAAATGGCCAGAAACAAAAAACTTTCTTCTGAAACTCAGTCTATTCTTGTTCTGAGAAATGAAGGCTATTCCATGCAAGAAATTGCCAAGAAACTGAAGATCTCATACAACGCTGTGTACTATTCCCTACACAGAACAGCGCAAACAGGCTCTAACCAGAATAGAAAGAGGAGTGGGAGGCCCCAGTGCACAACTAAGCAAGAGGACAAGTACATTAGAGTGTCTAGTTTGAGAAACAGATGCCTCACAAGTCCTCAACTGGCAGCTTCATTAAATAGTACCTGCACAAAGCACCAGTCTCAACGTCAACAGTGAAGAGGCGACTCCAGGATGCTGGCCTTCTAGGCAGAGTTCCTCTGTACAGTGCCTGTGTTCTTTTGCCCATCTTAATCTTTTCTTTTTATTGCCCAGTCTGAGAAATTGCTTTTTCTTTGTAACTCTGCCTAGAAGGCCAGCATCCTGGAGTCGCCTCTTCACTGTTGACGTTGAGACTGGTGTTTTGCAGGTACTATTTAATGAAGCTGCCAGTTGAGGACTTGTGAGGCATCTGTTTCTCAAACTAGACACTCTAATGTACTTGTCCGCTTGCTCAATTGTGCACTGGGGCCTCCCACTCCTCTTTCTATTCTGGTTAGAGCCTGTTTGCTCTATTCTGTGAAGGGAATACACAGTACACAGCGTTGTACGAGATCTTCAGTTTCTTGGCAATTTCTCGCATGGAATAGCCTTCCTTTCTCAGAACAAGAATAGACTGATGAATTTCAGAAGAAAGTTCTTTGTTTCTGGCCATTTTGAGCCTGTAATCGAACCCACAAATGCTAATGCTCCAGATACTCAACTAGTCTAAAGAAGGCCAGTTTTATTGCTTCTTTCATCAGAACAAAAGTTTTCAGCTGTGCTAACATAATTGCAAAAGGGTTATCTCATGATCAATTATCCTTTTAAAATTATAAACTTGGACTAGCTAACACAACGTGCCATTGGAACACTGGAGTGATGGTTGCTGATAATGGGCCTCTGTACGCCTATGTAGATATTCCATTTTAAAAATCTGCCGTTTCCAGCTACAATAGTCATTTACAACATTAACAATGTCTACACTGTGTTTCTGATCAATTTGATGTTATTTTAATGGCCAAATTTTTTTTGCTTTTCTTTCAAAAACAAATTTCTAAGTGACCCCAAACTTTTGAACGGTAGTGTATGTTCATAACAGTAGGCTTGAAAATCTACGCTTTCAGGCCAGAGATGCATTGTAAGATGTATCCCCAATGTATTGCTAAGTAACATTCAGATTGCACAGCTGTGAATGAAAGGTCACATCTCCTGGATGTTCCAATAGATATTTATTTCCTACTCATCTCTACTGCATACTGAAATACAAACCCTGCTTTCTTGCATTCAGCAATTGCATAAACTCAGAAGCCAGCAGGCTGAGCTGAAAATGTAGTCAGCTCCCTCCTTTCTCCTCCTCTCTGTCCCTGAAGGTATCAACCCCCATTTCAGCAGAGAGAGAGCGAGAGGAGATTATACTGGGTATAGAAAAAAGCCTATTTCTGGAAACACCAGAATCAGGATGAAACAATGAATGTTCTGTGTTCAGTCTAGTGTTTTGCCTGAAGGCGACTATGAATTTTCCAACAAAGGAAAGGTGGCTAGAACTGACTTTCAGTATCTTACTGAATTATCCATTTGGAACTCTGGAAGGTTGGGTGCATGCTGGGTGATTAGGTTGTAAATATAGACTACGGTGGCCCTAAGGAGCCCAAGAGCTTTTATTAACGTGCCTCATTCAATTCAGACATTCTAGATTGGTTTATATGTAGGCTACATTTGATGTTCCGTTGAAGTTGTGTGGCTCTTGACCTAAATGTCCAGTTATGGGTACAGGGGGCGTGACTGTCGCTCTAACCTGTACCTGTTACCCACGGGAGAGACGGTGTACTTCATTGCTTCTGTGGTGGTTCTCTACAACGTGGATGAGCAGCTCCAGAGACACTACACCGGTCACACTGATGACATCAAGTGGTGAGAGGAAACAGGATATGACACAACACTATATTTCTCCTGTATGCTGTGTTCTGTCACCTATCAGTGGACGGCATTTTAATCTGATGTGTGATGATGTTCTTATCTGGACACCTTGTCAAACAGTCAGGCCTAAGATTCAGAGAGGCAAAGGGAAAGGGGGATACCTAGTCAGTTGTACAACTGAATGCCTTCAACTGAAATGTGTCTTCCGCATTTAACCCAACCCCTCTGAATCAGAGAGGTGTGGGGGGCTGCCATAATCGACATCGACGTCTTTGGCGCCCGGGGAACAGTGGGTTAACTGCCTTGCTCAGGGGCAGAACGACAGATTTTTACCTTGTCAGCTCGAGGATTCGATCCAGCAACCTTTCGGTTACTGGCCCAGTGCTCTAATCACTAGGTTACCTGCTGCTAGGTCATGCCAAAAGAGACACTGCCCTATTTAACCCCTAAATCATTGTCACCATCTGCCATGTACAGTAATCTCAGACCGACAGTATTCAACATTTATTAAGCAATGTATTAAAATAATTTGCTATCTTTCCGCTATACAAAGAAGAAGCAAAGAAGCAGGCAGCACAACTCCAAGTTGGAAGGGCTTAATTTATAAAAAAGCTGTGCTTTGTTATACACCTTAATGCGGATGCTTGTTGCACACCTGCTTTGATCAGTATTCCTGTCTAATCCTATGGAATAACCCTTCATAATGAGGCAGGCTAAAGTAAATGAGTGGCTGGTCTGCAGCTGCTTTTCCTCAGTTATAGTGTTGGGCAGGTAATTATCTGACAGAAAAAAAGGCTGGTAGGAAATATAATGAGGTAAAAACTCACTGGCATATTAACAGACGAGGGGTTGGCCTGGGGTCACGCTGATAATGAACATCTAATTAATAAGAGTTATTTCGTGGCAGGGTGCAGGGAGACGTTAGCTTTCTTCTCACTCTGTAGTACAGACGCCTCTGACATTCTCTTATATCTCTGTAAGGCGTAGTGCCCTTCTGTAGTGTCCTTCTGTAGTGTCTTAATGTAGTGTCTTTCTGTAGTGTCCTTCTGTAGTGTCCTTCTGTAGTGTCCTTCTGTAGTGTCCTTCTGTAGTGTCTTAATGTAGTGTCTTTCTGTAGTGTCCTTCTGTAGTGTCCTTCTGTAGTGTCTTTCTGTAGTGTCCTTCTGTAGTGTCCTTCTGTAGTGTCCTTCTGTAGTGTCTTTCTGTAGTGTCCTTCTGTAGTGTCCTTCTGTAGTGTTCTTCTGTAGTGTTCTTCTGTAGTGTCCTTCTGTTGCACCCTCGACAACTACTATGATTATTATTATTTGACCATGCTGGTCATTTATGAACATTTTAACATCTTGACCATGTTCTGTTATAATATCCACCCGGCACAGCCAGAAGAGGACTGGCCACCCCTCATAGCCTGGTTCCTCTCTAGGTTTCTTCCTAGGTTTTGGCCTTTCTAGGGAGTTTTTCCTAGGGAGTTTTTCCTAGCCACCGTGCTTCTTTCACATGCATTGCTTGCTGTTTGGGGTTTTAGGCTGAGTTTCTGTACAGCACTTTGAGATATCAGCTGATGTACGAAGGGCTATATAAATACATTTGATTTGATTTGATTTAATGTAGTGTCCTTCTGTAGTGTCCTTCTGTAGTGTCCTTCTGTAGTGTCCTTCTGTAGTGCCCTTCTGTAGTGTCCTTCTGTAGTGCCCTTCTGTAGTGACCTTATGTAACACCCTTATGCAGTGCCCTTATGCAGTTTCCTTCTGTAGTGTCCATCTGTAGTGTCCCTCTGTAGTGCCCTTCTGTAGTGCCCTTCTGTAGTGTACTATCTGCCATCAGTAATAGAAGAGGGAGGAGCCTTGTCAACATCAGTAAGAATCAAATCAGACATGACGTCCTGTAACGAAACCCCATGACCTTGAGTTTGACAGAACGACATAATATGATAGCAACTCACAGTTTCGTCAGACACAAAACATTTCTCTTTGATCTGCTTTAAGGTCTCTGTGGTTTTTCTTCATTGTTCAAATCGGCCATTCAGATGTTCAAAGTGTTTGCCGTCTCTCTGTTCCTATAGCCTGGCTGTCCATCCTGATAAAATCACCATAGCAACGGGACAGGTGGCAGGCACCTCCTCTGATGGCAAAGTAAGGGACCTCTCATTGTCACTTAACTTTAAATCTATGATCACTTCACTTATTTCATGATTAGAAATAATGTGTGTGTGTGTGTGTGTGTGTGTGTGTGTGTGTGTGTGTGTGTGTGATGTGTGTGTGTGTGCTGACAGCAGTTGGCTCCTCATGTGCGGGTTTGGGACTCAGTGAGTCTCAACACCCTCCACGTTCTGGGAACAGCCTTCTTTGACCGCGCCCTGGTTTGCCTCGCCTTCTCAAAATCGGTAAGCTATGGACCCTTGATGAAAACAATCGTAGCTTTAACTGGTCAGAAAAGCTTTGTTAAATAAGTGAGGACAGGGCTGATCCCTCTCTCTGTTGGTCTGTGCAGAACGGAGGCAACACGCTGTGTGCAGTAGATGAATCCAGCGACCACGTACTCTCCGTGTGGGACTGGCAGAGAGAGGAGAGACTGGCTGACGTCAAGGTGAGTGTCTGCGTGTATGTGTACGTGTGTGCGCGTGCATGTGTGCGAGTGTGTGCGTACGAGTGTGTGTGTTTGTGTGTGACCTGGGGTTTGAACCTGGTGTTAGCCCTTTGAGCTAAATTCTAGGCATTAGCTTGGGGATCAGGAAAAGCTTACCTGGCTTTTGAGTTGCTCTATATATCCTCATAGACATTTGAAATGCTCTGATGATTTGTAAGGTGAATGTTCAGCCATAGCCTCAGAATGTTCACATTGCCCCTAAAACAGAGGCACTCTGAAACACCAGTAACCATGACTCTTTCTGTCCCCGGTACAGTGTTCCAACGAGGGAGTGTTCGCTGCCGACTTCCACCCCACCGACACCAACATCATAGTCACGTGTGGGAAGTCCCACCTCTACTTCTGGACTCTGGAAAGAGGTACCCTTGTCAAGAAGCAAGGCTTGTTTGAGGTACGACTTGAGATCTCTTATTTATACCTCTTATTTATTATAGATCTCTTATTTATACCTCTTATTTATTATAGATCTCTTATTTATACCTCTTATTTATTATAGATCTCTTATTTATACCTCTTATTTATTATAGATCTCTTATTTATACCTCTTATTTATTATAGATCTCTTATTTATACCTCTTATTTATTATAGATCTCTTATTTATACCATCTTTATGTTCATCTGCTAGATAATCTTGAGTTTTAGGATAAAATGTATTTGTCAAAATCAATATGATTTACGCCATTTAGCAGACGCTTTCTTTTGCCAAAGTCGATGTAGCAAGGACTCTCTGTGTTGCTTTAGTTCTTTACCCCATGTTAGAGAAGGTTCTGTAGTGTTTAGTGAAGCTGCATGTCTGCAATTCAGTTCTTTCTCTACCCCCCAAGTAAATAAAGCCATATTTATATTTCTTACAGAAACAAGAGAAGCCCAAGTTTGTCTTGAGTGTGACTTTTTCAGAAAATGGAGACACCATAACTGGAGACTCAAGTGGAAATATACTGGTGTGGGGGAAAGGTAAAATTGTCATTCAATAGATTGAAATGTAAAGTCAACTCTTTACTACACTTTATGTCAGCTATAAGGAAAGTGAAATAATAAGCAAAGCTCACATACATCAAAATTCTGGGGTATTAACACCTCACAAGTTCCACGCATACACCTTGAAGAGCCAGCAGCCTATCACCCTGCATCCCACTGCTGGCTTGTTTCTGAAGCTAAGCAGGGTTGGTCCTGGTCACTCCCTGGATGGGAGACCAGATGCTGCTGGAAGTGGTGTTGGAGGGCCAGTAGGTGGCACTCTTTGCTCTGGTCTAAAAAATATCCCAGGGCAGTGATTGGGACGGTTCCCTGTGTAGGGTGCTGTCTTTCGGATGGGACGTTAAATGGTTGTCCTGACTCTCTGAGGTCATTAAAGATCCCATTGCACTAAGAGTAAAGGTGTTAACCCTGGTGTCCTGGTTAAATTCCCAATCTGGCCCTCATACTGTCATGGCCACCTAATCCTCTCCCCTGAAACTATTCCCCAGGTTGTTGCTGTAAATGAGAATGTGTTCTTAGTCAACTTACCTGGTAGAAGAGAAAATACAATTATGGAATGTTTTTTTATGTTTTATTTTCAAAGCGAAGCGAATGAAACAAACCTGCTGAGTATTTATCCTACCCCAGCTGCCCATCCTGTTGTTTTCAAAGTTTGTATCTCTTACGCATGGGCTTTGCTGCTGATGTCAGATGTTTTGGCGCATCAAAGGCTCTTTATTATGAGAGAGTTGTCATATTGCTAGGGTCAGAACAGGGTCATGCCTAGAATAGAACAACAAGGCCTGTCTTGTGAGAAGAACATGTGTTGTGAGGTAGAACAAACCACTATCTTCTGCCTTCTCCAAGGGTGTTCTGTCTTTCTCTCTGTCATGCAGGCACTAATCGAATTAGCCATGCCATCCAGGGCGCACACGATGGGAGCATCTTTGCGCTGTGTATGTTGAGGAGTGGCACACTGGTGTCTGGGGGAAAAGATCGGAAACTCATCTCTTGGGATGGGAGCTACCAGCAGATACAATCGGTTGAGGTGAGATCAGTAGCAGTGTGTGGGTAAAATCACTTGGGCAGCCAAGCCAGAAAAAAAAGCGTGACAATTGTGTTGTTTTCTCTATAACCTGTTAGTTCATACGCCACCGAGACAACAAAAAGTCACACAGCGGCAGAATAAAGTCAACCACACATTTGTTTCATCACAAAACTAGAGTAAATATTGCATGTCACAAACAGTTATATGGCCTCCCGAGTGGCACAGTGGTCTAAGGCACTGCATCGCAGTGCTAGCTGTGCCACTAGAGATTCTGGGTTCGCGACTGGGAGACCTATGGGAAGGCGCACAATTGACCCAGCGTTGTCTGGGTTAGGGGAGGGTTTGGCTGATAGGGATGTCCTTGTCGCATCACGCACTAGTGACTCATGTGGCAGGCTGGGCGCAGTGCACACTGACATGGTCGCTAGGTGTACAGTGTTTCCTCTGACACATTGGTGCGGCTGGCTTCCGGGTTAAGTAGGCATTGTGTCAAGAAGCAGTGCGGCTTGGTTGGGTTGTGTTTCGGACGTCTCTCGACCTTCACCTCTCCCGAGTCTGTACGGGAGTTGCAGCGATAAGACAAGACTAACTACCAATTGGATACCACGAAATTGGGGTAAAAAAATATGTAATTTACATGACCTACAGCATGGTCAAGCAGGTTAATGTTTACAACATTTTCGGACTACTAAACAACTAGTGATTTAGAACCACGGATTGTTACCGCAAGTCACAATGAAAACAGTTTCTGCCTCCGGCATTCCAGCACCATTTCAACTTCAACAATTCAACATCATCAAATCACCTCTGCTTAGTCTAATATAGTGACAACTTAAAGATACCAAGAACGATTTAGTCCAATCAACGTAAGCTAAATATGATGTGGCTGTCCATGATACTGATTTCTGTGTGCGTGCTTGCAAGTAGAAAAAACATGTTGACTCACCCTACCTGTAGAGAAACGCCAATGCCATCCTCCTGTCTTTCATGTTGCCGAAATGGTCTATCACTCTGTCATACAGTACACTCTTTTAGTTTTTGTTGTCCTAGACTACCTGGCTAAAATGCTTGCTCGCTAGCCTAACTTCCTTTCATGGGCAATGATGAGCCAGCTAGTTAACATTAGCCTACTACATCTAGCTACATATTGAACGTCCATCCTCTCAGGCCAGGGGCAAAATGTATGAATTAATGGTTGGATCAGAATCGCCATTATAATCTATTGGCCAGAACGGAGAATTAAGCAAAACCACAAGTCCAAATCCCTATCTCCATCCATAGCTAATTTAGGAAAGGGCTGATTTTATCTAGCTAGCTACCTAGCCACCGGAGGACAACGACACAGTGAGATGCAATAATGACCTTTTTTCTGTCATCTTTTTGGTGCACCAGGACCATTAACAGTTGACCTCATTCGGTTTAGCTCAACACTGATTGGCTATTATTTTATTTTTTTAATTATCAAGGGAGGCCAAATGCCTCACTGGCTTCCCTTGCTATTGTATTCAATCGTACGGGTGGCAATAATGTCATACACTTTTAGTCCAGACTTTTAGTCAGACACATGGGCTACATATACTGAAACAGAGGGCCGCTGTTTTGCTCGCTCGGATGCTTTCTCCGGTGCAATACATTCAGCCTCTTGCCAACTGAAGTAAAATTATGAAACACAGAGATGAAAGAGAAATTATTTAATGTTTTTTTTGGGGGGTGGGGGTCAATTTTGGGGGGAAGCCTGGCTTCGCTTGGCATTCACGAATACACATCACATTTAGCAAAAGATGATGCTAGCTTTTTCAGAAATATGTGGGTTTTGGTTGATGCATGTACAGTGCATTCGGAAAGTATTCAGACCCCTTCCCTTGTTTCACATTTTGTTACATTAAAGCCTTATTCTAAAATTGATTAAATCCTTTTTTCCTACTCAATCTACACAAAATACCCCATAATGACAAAGTGAAAACAGAAATTGATTGGACATGATTTGGAAAAGCACACACCTGTCTATATAAGGTCCCACCGTTGACAGTGCATGTCAGAACAAAAACCAAGACATGAGGTCGAAAGGAGTTGCCCGTAGAGCTCAGAGACAGGATTGTGTCGAGGAACAGATCTGGGGAAGGGTACCAAAAAATATCTGCAGCATTGAAGGTCCCCAAGAACACAGTGGCCTCCATCATTCTTAAATGGAAGAAGTTTGGAACCACCAAGACTCTTCCTAGAGCTGGCCGCCTGGCCAAACTGAGCAATTGGGGAGGTGACCAAGAACCCGATGGTCACTCTGACAGAGCTCCAGAGTTTCTCTGTGGAGATGGGAGAACCTTCCAGAAGAACAACCATCTCTGCAGCACTACACCAATCAGGCCTTTATGGTAGAGTGGCCAGACGGAAGCCACTCCTCAGTAAAAAGCACATGACAGCCCGCTTGGAGTTTGCGAAAAGGCACTTTAAGGACTCTCAGACCATGTGAAACAAGATTTTCTGGTCTGATGAAACCAAGATTGAACTCTTTGGCCTGAATGCCAAGCGTCACATCTGGAGGAAACCTGGCACTATCCCTATGGTGAAGCATGGTGGTGGCAGCATCATGCTGTGGGGATGTTTTTCAGCAGCAGGGACTGAGAGACTAGTCAGGATCAAGGGAAAGATGAACAGAGCAAACTACAGAGAGATCCTTGATGTAAACCTGCTCCATAGTGCTCAGGACGTCAGACTGGGGCGAAGGTTTGCCTTCCAACAGCCAGAGCCTGGGCCACTCTCTGGAGAGAAATGAAAATATCTGTGTTGCAACGCTCCCCATCCAACTTGACAGAGCTTGAGATGATCTGCAGAGAAGAATGGGAGAAACTCCCCAAATACAGGTGTGCCAAGCTTGTAGCGTCATACCCAAGAAGACTTGAGGCTGTAATCGCTGCCTAAGTTGCTTCAACAAAGTACTGAGTAAAGGGTCTGAATACTTATGTAAATGTGATATTTAAGTTTTAAATTTGTTATACATTTGCACAAATGTCTAAAAAACATTTTTTTTCTTTGTCATTTTGGGGTATTGTGTGTAGATTGATGAGGGGGGGGGGGAACAATTGAATCAATTTTAGAATAAGGCTGTAACGTAACAAAATGTTGAAAAAGTGAAGGGGTCTGAATACTTTCTGAATGCACTGTACATGTATTTTATATGATGGAAACAATAATACCAATGATTTGTACAATGCAAACAATGCTCTGTTTTCCAATGTCCATGCCCCCCCCCCCCCCCCCCCCACACACACACACACACTCACTCAGCCATCTGTGATATGAAACAATGAAAAGACAGAGTAAACAACCCTCACATCCACTGTGGCAGGAAGCTTACCGTTGATATGAATAATATTATTTATTTTCCCACCTTTTCCCAGGTTCCTGAATTATTTGGTCCTATCCGGACTGTTGCCGAGGGCAAAGGGGAGAGTGTGCTTATTGGGACCACCAGGAACTATGTTCTACAGGGCAGTTTATATGGCGAATTTAACCCCATCACTCAAGTGGGTACAATTATCTGACATTCTAGTTCATGCAGACATTAAACCTAAAATTTCGAAAGATGTAGCTGTTAAATTATCCTATGCTAACTGGCCTCCCTAACTTCTCCAGGGTCACACAGATGAGCTGTGGGGGTTGGCCGTGCACCCATGGAAACCTCACTTCCTCACCTGTGGTTACGACAAGCACGTCAGCCTGTGGGACTCCTCCTCACATCAGCCTGTCTGGACCAAGACTATGGAGGTAGACGGACAGACAGACAGCGCCCCCTGGGGACAACCCTGAGCCTCACACATTACACTCAGATAACTGTATGAGTAGAAGGGCCACGAGCTTAGCTTGGTCACAGATCTGTTTATGCTGTATAGCCAGCAATGACGTCACGCCAAATATGTTGGGGGTTGGCCTTATCTGACCACATGACCTGCTTCAGGAAAAACTCAGTCTGCGTCCTAGTTCTAAGATAGCGGAGGAAAGCGTAGGTTAATTATCTCAAGACTTTGAGTTTATACATCTCCAAAAAACTTCAGTCTCTTTGTGTTGTATTAGTTCTTCACTGAGGCTGGTTATTTGGGTGTGGTAAATGTTTCAGGATGCAGCATTGACATGAAACTTCCTTTTGTTTTCTTTCATGTGTAGGACGCGGCCCAGTCTGCTGGATTCCATCCCTCTGGAGCAGTGGTTGCTATAGGAACGCAGACCGGCAGGTGACAGCGTAGAGCTTGAGGAGAATCGTACCATGCCAATTCCATCACAAAAGCCATAGAGACCTGCCCATAATAATAATAACAACAACACGTCATTTCTATAGTGTTTTTAATGACGATAGGAATCTCAAAGTGGACTTTGTGAAATTACAGGAGATATGTGATGTGTTAGTATACTTTTGATAATGACAAGATGGGTATCTTTCGTCACACAGGTGGCTGGTGCTGGATACCGACTCTAAGGATCTAGTCACGGTGCACACAGATGGGAATGAACAGCTGTCTGTTATCCGCTTTTCTCCAGGTAAGGGCTCCTATAGGCTCTTATGATGCTTTATTAGGCTACTTGTTATGAGCATGTATGACACTTTATTATGACTCATTATAAGGATGAATATTCATAGTACATCTTTTAAATTAAAATGGCTGTTCTTTAGTCAGGATTGTTAAATGGCTGTTATTTAGTCAGGATCAGTAAATGGCTGTTATTTAGTCAGGATTGTTAAATGGCTGTTATTTAGTCAGGATCAGTAAATGTCTGTTATTTAGTCATGATCAGTAAATGTCTGTTCTTTAGTCAGGATTGTTAAATGGTTGTTATTTAGTCAGGATCAGTAAATGGCTGTTATTTAGTCAGGATTGTTAAATGGCTGTTATTTAGTCAGGATTGTTAAATGGCTGTTATTTAGTCAGGAGTGTTAAATGGCTGTTATTTAGTCAGGATCAGTAAATGGCTGTTATTTAGTCAGGATCAGTAAATGGCTGTTATTTAGTCAGGATCAGTAAATGGCTGTTATTTAGTCAGGATCGTTAAATGGCTGTTATTTAGTCAGGATCAGTAAATGGCTGTTATTTAGTCAGGATCAGTAAATGGCTGTTATTTAGTCAGGATCGTTAAATGGCTGTTATTTAGTCAGGATCAGTAAATGGCTGTTATTTAGTCAGGATCAGTAAATGGCTGTTATTTAGTCAGGATCAGTAAATGGCTGTTATTTAGTCAGGATCAGTAAATGGCTGTTATTTAGTCAGGATCATTAAATGGCTGTTATTTAGTCAGGATCAGTAAATGGCTGTTATTTAGTCAGGATCAGTAAATGGCTGTTATTTAGTCAGGATCAGTAAATGGCTGTTATTTAGTCAGGATCAGTAAATGTCTGTTATTTAGTCAGGATCAGTAAATGGCTGTTATTTAGTCAGGATCAGTAAATGGCTGTTATTTAGTCAGGATCAGTAAATGGCTGTTATTTAGTCAGGATCAGTAAATGGCTGTTATTTAGTCAGGATCAGTAAATGGCTGTTATTTAGTCAGGATCGTTAAATGGCTGTTATTTAGTCAGGATCAGTAAATGGCTGTTATTTAGTCAGGATCAGTAAATGGCTGTTATTTAGTCAGGATCGTTAAATGGCTGTTATTTAGTCAGGATCAGTAAATGGCTGTTATTTAGTCAGGATCAGTAAATGGCTGTTATTTAGTCAGGATCAGTAAATGGCTGTTATTTAGTCAGGATCAGTAAATGGCTGTTATTTAGTCAGGATCATTAAATGGCTGTTATTTAGTCAGGATCAGTAAATGGCTGTTATTTAGTCAGGATCAGTAAATGGCTGTTCTTTAGTCAGGATCAGTAAATGGCTGTTATTTAGTCAGGATCAGTAAATGGCTGTTATTTAGTCAGGATCAGTAAATGGCTGTTATTTAGTCAGGATCATTAAATGGCTGTTATTTAGTCAGGATCAGTAAATGGCTGTTATTTAGTCAGGATCAGTAAATGGCTGTTATTTATTCAGGATCAGTAAATGGCTGTTATTTAGTCAGGATCAGTAAATGGCTGTTATTTAGTCAGGATCAGTAAATGGCTGTTATTTAGTCAGGATCAGTAAATGGCTGTTATTTAGTCAGGATTGTTAAATGGCTGTTATTTAGTCAGGATCAGTAAATGGCTGTTATTTAGTCAGGATCAGTAAATGGCTGTTATTTAGTCAGGATCAGTAAATGGCTGTTATTTAGTCAGGATCAGTAAATGGCTGTTATTTATTCAGGATCAGTAAATGGCTGTTATTTAGTCAGGATCAGTAAATGGCTGTTATTTAGTCAGGATCAGTAAATGGCTGTTATTTAGTCAGGATCGTTAAATGGCTGTTATTTAGTCAGGATCAGTAAATGGCTGTTATTTAGTCAGGATCAGTAAATGGCTGTTATTTAGTCAGGATCATTAAATGGCTGTTATTTAGTCAGGATCGTTAAATGGCTGTTATTTAGTCAGGATCAGTAAATGGCTGTTATTTAGTCAGGATCAGTAAATGGCTGTTATTTAGTCAGGATCAGTAAATGGCTGTTATTTAGTCAGGATCAGTAAATGGCTGTTATTTAGTCAGGATCAGTAAATGGCTGTTATTTAGTCAGGATCATTAAATGGCTGTTATTTAGTCAGGATCAGTAAATGGCTGTTATTTAGTCAGGATTGTTAAATGGCTGTTATTTAGTCAGGATTGTTAAATGGCTGTTATTTAGTCAGGATTAGTAAATGGCTGTTATTTAGTCAGGATTGTTAAATGGCTGTTATTTAGTCAGGATTGTTAAATGGCTGTTATTTAGTCAGGATCAGTAAACGGCTATTATTTAGTCAGGATCATTATCAGATGGTTGTAAGAAAATATAAGAGTGCCATACTTATAATTCTTTATAGCTGCATCATAATGCATTATAATCCCTCTGCTGCGAAGTGATACCAAGAGGTCTACAGTAGGCCTACTATGAGAAAATCCTAACATTTACAGGTTGACTGTGATACTGATACAGACCATATTGTAATACTGATGCAGGCCATGTTATCTGTTTTAACCTAGTCTCCTGTCCTTATTCCTAGATGGTAATTTCCTGGCGATCGGCTCTCACGATAACTACATCTATATCTACGTAGTGGGGGAGAGTGGCAGGAAGTACAGCAGATTGGGAAAGTGCTCGGTGAGCACCTTTTATATTTAGGACCTACCCCCTCATCCTCTCAGCCTCAAACCAGGAGGACATGCTAAATTATGAGCACTTATGACGTAGTGCATTACGGTTTAGCCATCCGACTATAGCTGATTCCCATTCTCTCTCTCTCTCTCTCTCTCTCTCTCTCTCTCTCTCTCTCTCTCTCTCTCTCTCTCTCTCTCTCTCTCTCTCTCTCTCTCTCTCTCTCTCTCTCTCTCTCTCTCTCTCTCTCTGTCTCTCTCTGTCTCTCAGGGCCACTCCAGCTTCATCACCCATCTGGACTGGTCAGTGGACTCTCAGTACCTGGTGTCCAACTCAGGAGACTATGAGATACTCTATTGTAAGTACTGTTATGTTCATTGAAATGAAAATCTGTGTTCTTATTGGACAAGTTCAGGTAGCACCTCCCCGTTTCAATCAGCTGTATGTCGTTCCAGGGATCCCGTCTGTGTGTAAACAGGTGGTGAGTGTGGAGACCACGCGGGACATCCCCTGGGCCACCTCCACCTGCACCCTGGGCTTCCAAGTCTTTGGTGAGCAATGTTGAAGAAGCATGAGAATCTATTTGTTGAAGCAGCTAAATAATCTATTTGTTGAAGCAGCTAAAGAATCTATTTGTTGAAGCAGCTAGAGCATGTATTTATTGAAGCAGCTGGAGAATCTATTTGTTGAAGCAGCTGGAGAATATATTTGTTGAAGCAGCTGGAGAATCTATTTGTTGAAGCAGCAGGAGAATCTATTTGTTGAAGCAGCAGGAGAATCTATTTGTTGAAGCAGCTGGAGAATCTATTTGTTGAAGCAGCTGGAGAATCTATTTGTTGAAGCAGCAGGAGAATCTATTTGTTGAAGCAGCAGGAGAATCTATTTGTTGAAGCAGCAGGAGAATCTATTTGTTGAAGCAGCTAGAGAATCTATTTGTTGAAGCAGCTGAATAATCTATTTGTTGAAGCAGCTGGAGAATCTATTTGCTGGACACAGGCTGCATTTAAACAGGCAGCCCAATTCTGATCTTTTCACCACTAACTGGTCTTTTGACCAGTCAGATCAGCTCTTTTGCCAATAATTGGGCTGGATGTGTGACCGTATGGCCAGGGATAGGAGAATATAACATAATGGGACCAATACTATAACTCTGGTCCACAGGGTTATGGCCTGATGGCTCTGACGGGACTGACATCAACGCAGTCTCCAGATCTAATGAGAAGCAGCTGCTTGTCACAGGAGACGACTTTGGAAAAGTCTGCCTTTTCTCATACCCCTGCTGTCAATTCCGGGTAAGATTTTAAAAAATCCGTTAAATATATACATTGAGAAGAGCCTGTGAAGATTACATGAGCCCATTGGCTGCATTTTGTTTGATAGATTTTTTTTGTTCTCCTTTCAGGCTCCCAGTCATGTCTATGGCGGACACAGCAGTCATGTGACCAATGTGAACTTCCTGTTTGACGACAGTTGCCTGGTTTCCACCGGGGGCAAGGACATGAGCGTCATGCAGTGGCGAATAGTGTGAGGCAGACATTTTGGGGCAACAAACATGCAGTTTCTTTATGGATCTGGGTAGGGTGGGGAAGGGAAGGGATGCACCCCCAGAGGCTTTCCTGTATATGGATCCCAATGAGCTTATTGGAGTAGGAGGAAGTTGCACCTAGACCCGCCCCTAGTTTTGCGTTTCTCCCATTAATAGTTTAGGATAGGATTTGGGCAGGACAAGCTGATCCTAGGTTAGTTCATAGGATTGGATTGTTGGAGGGCGGGGCGGGTCATGGGTGGGTGGATGGGTTGGGGGGGGGGGGGGCAAGATCATCGCAACAAAAGGAAGATACAACAGGCAGTACCTATTGTTTTGTTTTTTATCGTTCCGTCTTTCTCCTTTGCTTTGTATATTTCACAGCTCAGGAAACCAATAGAAAAGTAGGAGTTGAGTGTCTTCCCTATGCCATTATGGTAGCCTCTCTGGCCTACTACAGATACCACTCCGCCTTGGAAAGACAAAGAAAGATTTCTACTGATGAGGGGCATTTGGTCTATACAGAAAGCACATACATATGGTTCCAACTGATGCTGATAGAGAGTAAAATAACATACACTCCTATGATTACACAATATTTCATCATGTGATGTGTTTTTTACAATGAATGCAGCAGGTTTACCACAGGCAGTTGGTTGCTAGGCCAAGTGTGCAATGGATAGACGAATTCTGAGACTACATAGAAATATGACAATTTTAAACTCTCTACTGACATCGTCTGGCTTCCTGAGGTATTGCAACGACTTCATTACTCTGCAAACTGTAACATGGTAAAGTATCACACCGGCATTTCAAAGAGCCCTTTAAAAACAAATACATAAATATTTCAATGAATAATCAATTATTATTTACACCTGTTGAAAAGCATCATTTTGGGAGGCTATTCTGTGCTTGACAGAGCTGAAGTTGAACTCTGTTTCAAGAGGCTGGTGGGAGGAGCTATAGGAGGACAGGCTCATTGTAATGGCTGGAATAGAATTAATGGAATGGAGTCTAATGAGGATTCCATGTTTGTGGTTTCGATATGTTTTTGATACCGTTCCATTCATTCCATTCCGGTCTTTACATTGAGCCTGGCCTCCTATAGCTCCTCCCACCAGCCTCCTCTGTTTCAAACATATTTGGACTACACTGTTAAATATCGTCTGCTGCCGAGGTCACTTCCTTCCTGAGTCTCCCTTCTCTTCCTGTCTCAAACTAGATCTGTAAATAAGAGGTTTGTACTAATCAGACCATTGCACTGTAATTGTTTCCTCTGCAACACCCATGTCACACTATACTGCCGAACCAAACCATACCGGGCTGGCTTGATATTATCTTTTCACTTGGTCCTTTTCAGCATGGCTCCGACAACTATGGTGGAAGTGTAACCAGGCTAGCTCAGTACAGCTCGGTTCGGCTTGGTAATGCTACCGTACTTTCTGCCACCTGCAAGGAATCACTACTACAAGGCTTATTAAAGGTCCACTCTGTGATATTTACAGCCGTTTTTAATCACTCCAAGGCTTAAAGGAGAGATATCTCTCTTAAACCTGTGACTTAGCTACCATACTGACCTTGACTCCTGCTGCTTGTTTACTTGGAATATTCATGAACAAAACATGTCATGCATATTGAAATCTTTCTCACACCCGGGCAAAAGTAATCACACCAAGAGTGATCTGTACCACACTGGTAATGTCTGGACCGAACTGGTCCTTCATCTGGGGGTTTGTTTTCTAGTAATACAAAGTGATTTTTAAAGGTTTCCAGGGCATGCATGACATTGGTTATACCTGGGCTGCATTCAGCAGAGCACAATATTATGGAACGTTCAGCGAGAAATATATTATGTAGAGAACAATCAGACCTTTCTGACATGTAGGATAAAGAATCGCATCAGCACTATTCATTACATTTCTATCAGCAACATTCTGAAACGTTTGCCTCCTGAATGTAGCCCTGTTTTTTCAGCACCAAACATAATGATTGGATATATGCAGATGTTTGACATGTGACCATAACAATGTAACCATGATGGAATAATTTTCTAATAAAAATGTATTAAAACAATAAGTTGCTGTCCTTGTTTGGGTCTTTGTTTGAGTGTATGAAAACTGACGCAGAACACAACCATTCAGAGGGAATGTAAAATGTTTTAGTTTTTCCACAGTACAGTAAAGACTGAAATTCCTTCAAATCTTTGAGACTGACTTTTTTTTCTCATCTTTTTTTATTTGACATTTTGAAATTCCAGTTTATTTTGGGTGTGTTGAAATGATGTAATGATTGGGAAAGAAAAGGTGTGATATAAATGCAATTTAGGCTGGGTAGACTATTATAAGTGACTTATATAATTCCATTGTTCTGATAGAGAGCGAGATGATGCTGTTATAGGCGGTCGTCTCAAGCGGGCAGCACTGGACCGGTTGCATTCTGTGGTCAACTATTTTATAAAATCTCCACCTTGCCAAAACACCACGAATACGGTGGAAATATGGCAACTCGGAGGCTGCTGTCAGCCACAATCCCCCGTCTTCTTGAGACAACCACGACCATCATTTGAACATGGAATTAAGGATGCATGAAAATAAACGGAGTGCAAAGATTTTGAGAGAGAAAGAGAGAACGTTCGGGTCCGCGCATTGTATTTCAGCATCAGACTGACTGCATTGCCGACAGCCATACATAATTGGTGAACATTGGCGTATGATCTTTTAGTTATATTGAATTAGAACATTCTGCTTTACAAACGGTCTGAGAGGGAAAAACCGGTAGATGTCAATTTCTTCATGTCATCGTCTAATTGAACAGGAGAAAAAATGAGGTAAGCAATTGAGCATGTGTTGGGTTTGCAAAGCCGCGTCATTTGTCAGACGGTTGCCTTTATAATAATGTGGATGTGAATAAATTCACGATCTAGACGAAATATCTAGACGAAATCTAGACGAAATATTATATATGAAAAGGCCTAATCACAGCATGGTATACTACTTTTATACAGTAATATCCATGTAATGTACATGTGTGTCCTCGTGTATGCATTATAGAATTTACACAATAGACAAATCAGTTATTTGTGAAGGATCACAGCCACAATAAACCCGTAAAAATGCCATGGGTAGGGTATTCTATAGAAAAATACAGAATATAGAACTATAGAATCCATGTGTTTTTCCTTCTACTCTATTCTTTTAATTATCATTCTGTACACACCTATCCATTTCCTTTATTGGATGGCCTGCATTTAATAGCAATGTTGTCATGGAAACGAGACCCCCCACACACACACAAACACACAAACACACATATTCCTGTACAGGCCATATACTTAGCCGGTTATTGACTGATCTAGCTGCATCATTATGGGAGATCAGTCAGCAACAACAACACGCCTACAAAATAGCAAAGACAAAAGACTGACTGGGAGCTCTGACAGACAAATGACAGTTCTCAGCTCACAGTTCTTTCATGGGCGGAGGAGGAATATTGTAAGGTTATGGCCTTTGTGTGTTGAAAATGACCAGGCCTAAGTGTCAAATAAATCCTGTGCCCTGCGGGTCAATTGTATTTTGGGAGCTTCGGTTCTGTTGTTATTTAGCTTCCTATAGGCCTACACTAAGGCCTGAACAGCCTACCTGAATACGAAGAAATACAGTAGGGAGTCTTTGCAGATTCTATTTGTGCATTCACTTTGTCTGCCTCCGACAAGCTGTCAAATCCAAAACAATAATTTGGTAGCTTAGTGGTTAAGAGCCTTTAGGCAGTAATTGGAAGGTTGCTGGTTTGAATCCCCAAGCTGACTAGGTGAAAAATCTGTTGATTTGTACTTGAGCAAGGCATTTAACCCTAATTGCTCTGGATAGGAGTGTCTGCAAAAATTTGAAGGAGTTTTTGCATTTTCTCTGACAGATAGATATAGGTGTAGGTCCTTGGCCTATACTCTTTGTTATTAGCTCATCAGCAGAGCGCTGTTTTGGGTGGGAACTATTTGTGGTTGCACATGTGATTGTCTTCATGGGGACAGTGTTGCTATATGGCTGTGTATGAGCTGTATAGAGAGTAATGGCTTCATGTTTCCACACCATAACGTGGTACAGGGCTGTATAGATGGTAATGGCTTCATGTTTCCACACCATAATGTGGTACAGGGCTGTATAGATGGTAATGGATTCATGTTTCCACACCATAATGTGGTACAGGGCTGTATAGATGGTAATGGCTTCATGTTTCCACACCATAACGTGGTACAGGGCTGTATAGATGGTAATAGCTTCATGTTTCCACACCATAATGTGGTACAGGGCTGTATAGATGGTAATGGCTTCATGTTTCCACACCATAATGTGGTACAGGGCTGTATAGATGGTAATGGCTTCATGTTTCCACACCATAACGTGGTACAGGGCTGTATAGATGGTAATGGCTTCATGTCCCCACACCATAACGTGGTACAGGGCTGTATAGATGGTAATGGCTTCATGTCCCCACACCATAATGTGGTACAGGGCTGTATAGATGGTAATGGCTTCATGTTTCCACACCATAACGTGGTACAGGGCTGTATAGATGGTAATGGCTTCATGTTTCCACACCATAACGTGGTACAGGGCTGTATAGATGGTAATGGCTTCATGTTCCAACACCCTGACGTGGTACAGCCGCCAAATGTTATATTCTCACCAAGTACATCAGTCTATTAAACACTGGTAGCTATGAGTCTATTACCAGTGTACACACACACACACACACACACACACACACACACACACGCACACACACACACACACACACACACACACACACACACACACACACACACACACACACACTTTGTTAGAACCATGTTTAGCACCGCCGTGCTGCTGTTGTAGGCCTAAGGCTCATTTTCCCATTTACCCCAAATTATGAATTAGAGAGATACAGATGGAGGATCTTAATTTAACCTATATTGTCACAGCAAAATAATCCTGCAGCAATAGGATTTCAATGTTTAGACCATAATGTTGATGGCTGATTAGGCTATTAGCTGGCCAAAAGTAGGCTACATGAAAAGTGCAATACTCTTAATATAAACGTGTGTTAGTGTGTATTTTCATTCATGTGTGTTAGTGTGGGTTTTCAGTAACGTGTTAGTGTGTGTTTTCAGTAACGTGTGTCAGTGTGTGTTTTCAGTAACATGTGTTAGTGTGGGTTTTCAGTAACATGTGTTAGTGTGTATTTTCATTAACGTGCGTTAGTGTGGGTTTTCAGTAACGTGTTAGTGTGTGTTTTCAGTAACGTGTGTAAGTGTGTGTTTTCAGTAACATGTGTTAGTGTGGGTTTTCAGTAACGTGTGTTAGTGTGGGTTTTCAGTAACGTGTGTTAGTGTGTATTTTCAGTAACGTGTGTTTTCAGTAACATGTGTTTTCAGTAACGTGTGTCAGTGTGTATTTTCATGAACATGTGTGTCAGTGTGTGTTTTTAGTAACGTGTGTTAGTGTGTGTGTTTCATTAACGTGTGTTAGTGTGTGTTTTCAGTAACACATGTTTTCAGTAACATGTGTCAGTGTGTGTTTTTAGTAACGTGTGTTAGTGTGTGTTTTCAGTAACATGAGTGTCAGTGTGTGTTTTCAGTAACACGTGTTAGTGTGTGTTTTCAGTAACACGTGTTAGTGTGTGTTTTCAGTAACATGTGTGTCAGTGTGTGTTTTCAGTAACGTGTGTAAGTGTGTGTTTTCAGTAACGTGTGTTAGTGTGTGTTTTCAGTAACATGTGTTAGTGTGTGTTTTCAGTAACATGTGTTAGTGTGTGTTTTCAGTAACGTGTGTTAGTGTGTGTTTTCAGTAACATGTGTGTCAGTGTGTGTTTTCAGTAACACGTGTTAGTGTGTGTTTTCAGTAACACGTGTTAGTGTGTGTTTTCAGTAACACGTGTTAGTGTGTGTTTTCAGTAACATGTGTTAGTGTGTGTTTTCAGTAACATGTGTTAGTGTGTGTTTTCAGTAACGTGTGTCAGTATGTGTTTTCAGTAACGCGTGTTAGTGTGTGTTTTCAGTAACACGTGTTAGTGTGTGTTTTCAGTAACACGTGTTAGTGTGTGTTTTCAGTAACACGTGTTAGTGTGTGTTTTCAGTAACATGTTAGTGTGTGTTTTCAGTAACGTGAGTTAGTGTGTGTTTTCAGTAACGCGTGTTAGTGTGTGTTTTCAGTAACATGTTAGTGTGGGTTTTCAGTGAATTTCTTTAAATCACAAAGCTCATCTACATGTCCTGTGGTGCAGGAAAATTCTCAGCAACAAAAGACTGATCAAATTAAGATCCTACATCTGTAGCTATATCTTGTATACACACTACACAGAACAGTTTTACACTGTGCCACGGATATATCCCCATGTCATCAAAATGTGATTAAATCGAGTAGCTATTTTAGTTAAAAGACGACTAAGAGCTCTATTCAGTCTGTAAAGCTGAAGCGTTATAGATTATGATATGTACATGTAAAGGAGGGAGTGGAGGCAGCCTCATTAGGGGATCTATTCAGTCTGTGAAGTGATAGAAATGTAAAGGTAATTTCCGATTGAGCCGACATATGCAGCATTTACCGTGAATGCTGTCTCTGCTAACGATGGAACATTGCCTTTATATTTTAATCATCCTGTGAAGCTGAACTTCCGGGATGCGTATTGAACAGAGCCCTTATCTAAAATATGTGCATGTGTGAGTGACCGTGTCGCCAAGGAACATTTTTACAAGTTCCCATCATGCTGTTCGCCTGGTCCCAGATCTGCCTTTTACACTGTGCCAAGGATACATCCCCACATACATTTTGGGGGGGGGGGGGGGGGGGGGTTGGGGGTGTAACTCAATATTATGAAAGGTGTTCATAATGTTTTGTACACAGCGTACTGTAGGATTCATATATTGCCTCATTGCATAAAGGGATTTTTTTTGTATATATTTTACTTTTACTAGGCAAGTCAGTTAAGAACAAATTATTATTTACAATGACAGCCTAGGAACAGTGGGTTAACTGCCTTGTTCAGGGGCAGAGTGACAGATTTTTACCTTGTCAGCTCGGGGATTCGATCTAGCAACCTTTCGGTTACAGGCCCAATGCTCTAACCAATAGGCTACCTGCCGGAATGAATGTTTGTGTGTCCTATATCTTGCTCTTAGAAGCTCTCTGTGTGTTCTGTAGCCTGTCTCTGGCTGTTCTCTCAGTCAGGAAGTGAAAGGGGAGTGTTAAAGGGAAGCCTTAAATCATCAGAAGGACATAAGGTGACTGGAAACCGGGGAACGGGTTCAATTAAATGATTTATTCAACCTCAGTGCTTCGATTGCAGCCACTGCAATCCCACAACTTCCCTATGCAGGGCTATTTATAGCTTTAGCGTAAGTGTTTTTATCATGCTATGATTCATCTGTATTGTCCCTGCCAGCCATACTCAGTCATTGCATATGGAGAAATCTCCTGGGGAAACGTAAGCACGATTGCCGCAGTGACTCATCCACCGAAAGAAAAGGTACACTATGAAAATCCTGAGTTCCGCGTTTTTTCTGCAGGCTTCTCAGATCAGTGATGGTTTGTGTGATACAGCTCAACGAGCTCTAGCGCTATCATATTCATCACATTCCACTAAGATGTCCTCTGCAGTTTATTGATGAAGAAACAGTCTGCTTCTTGTATGCTCACTACGAAACCAGACCAACCAACCATGTAGAATGAAGTGACTAAATCTCAGCTCTAGAAAATAAAAGTAATCCGTATTTGGCATGTTCTTTGCAGTCTGTGTGTATGTGTGTGTGTATATATACACTGAGTATAGAAAACATTTGGAACACCTTTTCTAATATTGAGTTGCACCTCCCCTATTTTCCCCCCAGAACAGCCTCAATCCGTTGGGGCATGGACTCTACAAGGTGTTGAAAGCTTGGCACAGGGATACTGGCCCGTGTTGACTCCAATGCTTCCCACAGCTGTGTCAAGTTGGCTGGATGTCCTTTGGGTGGTGAACCATTCTTGACACACACGGGAAATTGTTGAGCGTGAAACACCCAGCAGCGTTGCAGTTCTTGACACAAACCGGTGCGCCTGACATCTACCACCATACCCCTTTGAAAGTAACTTAAATATTTAGTCTTGCTCATTCACCCTCTGAATGGCAACACATACAATCAAATTCAATCAAATGAAAGCCCCTTTTACATCAGCCAATGTCACAAAGTGCTATACAGAAAGAGAGAAAGGGAGAGAATTAGAGAGAGCATACTTAAATTCACACAGGATACCGGATAAGACAGGACAAATACTCCAGATATAACAGACTGACCCTAGCCCCCCGACACAAACTATTGCAGCATAAATACTGGAGGCTGAGACAGGAGGGGTCGGGAGACACGATACCCCCGGACAGGGCCAACCAGACAGGATATAACCCCACCCACTTTGCCAAAGCACAGCCCCCACACCACCAACTTACTAACCTGAGACAAGGCCGTGTATAGCCCACGAAGATCTCCTCCACGGCACAAACCCGAAGGGAGCGCCAAACCGGACAGGAAGATCTCGTCAGTGACTCAACCCACTCAAGTGACACACCCCTCCTAGGGACGGCATGGAATACACAATCCATGTTTCAGTTGTCTCAAGGCTTAAAAATCCTTCTTTAACCTGTCTCCTCCCCTTCATCTACACTGATTTGAAGTGGATGTAACAGGTGACATCAGTAAGGGATCATAGCTTTCACCTGGATTCACCTGGTCAGTCTGTCATGGAAAGAGCAGGTGTTCCTAATGTTTTGTATACTCAGTGTGTGTGTGTGTGTGTGTGTGTGTGTGTGTGTGTGTGTGTGTGTGTGTGTGTGTGTGTGTGTGTGTGTGTGTGTGTGTGTGTGTGTGTGTGTGTGTGTGTGTGTGTGTGTGTGTGTGTCAAGCTCATCATCAGAACATACCCAATACACCCCGGTTTGGGTCCTATCTGGCTGTCTGTTTGACTATAGATTCCCACAAGCATATTGTTTCATTGTAGTAGCCGTCCCCATATATACTGTTCAATGAGTAAACTTAAACCCTACATTAGGCTCCTTTGCAGAGCTGAGTTAATGCTCTTGGTTTTCGACACCTTGTTCTGATGTAAAGTAGCTTATTGGTCTATTATTGAAACCCCGTTTGAGGAAGAATTCCCTTAACAAACGATGACATAAATAACTGCAATAACACTTGAAGAGGAGGAGCTGAGCAGTGACATGTAGGTCAAGTGAAAGTCAGGAAAAACCTGCTGATCCATATTAAATTATCAAAGTTTTAGTTTATTTGGCAATAACTAAGAACAATGAAATGACAAAAATGTGATTAAACCGCGTAGCTATTTTAGTTAAAAGACGACTAAGAGCTCTATTCAGTCTGTAAAGCTGAAGCGTTACAGATTCTGCGATATAAATGTGAAGGAGGGAGTGGAGGCAGCCTCATTAGGGGATCTATTCAGTCTGTGAAGTGATAGAAATGTAAAGGTAATTTCCAATTTAGCCGACATCTGCAGCATTTACCGTGAATGCTGGCTAACAATGGAACATTTAAATTACATTTTTTAATTTCAATCATCCAGTGAAGCTGAACTTCTGTGATGCGTATTGAACAGAGCCCTTATCTGAAATATGTGCATGTGTGAGGGACAGTGTCTCCAATAAACATTTTTACAAGTTCCCATCTTGCTGTTCGCCTGGTCCCAGATCTGACTCTCAAATCAAATCAAATTGTATTAGTCAATAGGCCTTACAGTGAAATGCTTACTTACGAGCCTCTAACCAACAATGCAGTTTCAAAAAATAATAAGAGATAAAAGTAACAAGTAATTAAAGAGCAACAGTAAAATTACAATAGTGAGACTATATACAGGGGGGTACTGATACAGAGTCAATGTGCGGGGTCACCGGTCGGTTGAGGTAGTATGTACATGTAGGTACAGTTATTAAAGTGACTATGCATAGATGATAACAGAGAGTAGCAGTGGAGTAAAGAGGGGGAGGGGGGGACAATGCAAATAGTCTGGGTAGCCATTTGACTAGATGTTCAGGAGTCTTATGGCTTGGGGGTAGAAGCTGTTTAGAAGCCTCTTGGACCAAGACTTGGCGCTCCGGTACCGCTTGCGGCGCGGGAGCAGAGAGAACAGTCTATGACTAGGGTGGCTGGAGTCTTTAACAATTTTTAGGGCCTTCCTCTGACACCGCCTGGTATAGAGGTGCTGGATGGCAGGAAACTTGGCCCCAGTGATGTACTGGGTCATTCGCACTACCCTCTGTAGTGCCTTGCGGTCGGAGGCCGAGAAGTTGCCATACCAGGTAGTGATGCAACCAGTCGTGATGCAACCAGTCAGGATGCTCTCGATGGTGCAGCTGTAAAACCTTTTGAGGATCTGAGGGCCCATGCCAAATCTTTTCAGTCTCCTGAGGGGGAATAGGTTTTTTCGTGCCCTCTTCACGACTGTCTTGGTGTGCTTGGACCATGTTAGTTTGTTGGTGATGTGGACACCGAGGAACTTGAAACTCTCAACCTGCTCCACTGCAGCCCCGTTGATGAGAATGGGGGTGTGCTCGGTCCTCTTTTTCCTGTAGTCCACAATCATCTCCTTTGTCTTGATCACGTTGAGGGAGAGGTTGTTATCCTGGTACCACACGGCCAGTCTCTGACCTCCTCCCTATAGGCTGTCTCGTTGTTGTTGGTGATCAGGCTGTTGTGTCATCGACAAATTGAATGATGGTGTTTGGCTCGTGCTTGGCTGTGCAATCATGAGTGAACAGGGAGTACAGGACGAGACTGAGCAGGCACCCCTGAGGGGCCCCTGTGTTGAGGATCAGCGTGGTGGATGTGTTGTTACTTACCCTTACCAGCTGGGGGCGGCCCGACAGGAAGTCCAGGATCCAGTTGCAGATGGAGGTGTTTAGTCCCAAGGTCCTTAGCTTATTGATGAGCTTTGAGGGCACTATGGTGTTGAATGCTGAGCTGAAGTTAATGAATAGAATTCTCACATACAGTTGAAGTCTGAAGTTTACATACACTTAGGTTGGAGTCATTAAAACTCGTTTTTCAACCACTCCACACATTTCTTGTTAACAAACTATCGTTTTGGCCAGTCGGTTAGGACATCTACTTTGTGCATGACACAAGTAATTTTTCCAACAATTGTTTATAGAGAGATTATTTCACTTATAATTCTCTGTATCACAATTCCAGTGGGTCAGAAGTTTACATACACTAAGTTGACTGTGCCTTTAAACAGCTTGGAAAATTCCAGAAAATGATGTCAAGGCTTTAGAAGCTTCTGATAGGCTATTTAACATAATTTGAGTCAATTGGAGGTGTACCTGTGAATGTATTTCAAGGCCTACCTTCAAACTCAGTGCCTCTTTGCTTGACATCATGGGAAAATCAAATGAAATCAGCCAAGACCTCAGAAAAACAATTGTAGACCTCCACAAGTCTGGTTCATCATTGGGAGCAATTTCCAAAAGCCTGAAGGTACCACGTTCATCTGTACAAACAATAGTACGCAAGTATAAACACCATGGGACCATGCAGCCATCATACCGCTCAGGACGGAGACTTATTCTGTCTCCTAGAGATGAACGTACTTTGGTGCGAAAAGTGCAAATCAATCCCAGAACAACAGCAAAGGCCTTTTGAAGATGCTGGAGGAAACAGGTACAAAAGTATCTATATCCACAGTAAAACGACATATCGACATAACCTGAACCATAACCTTATCGACATAACCTGAAAGGCCGCTCTGCAAGGATGAAGCCACTGCTCCAAAACCGCCATAAAAAAGCCAGACTACGGTTTGCAACTGCACATCGTACTTTTTGGAGAAATGTCCTCTGGTCTGATGAAACAAAAATAGAACTGTTTGGCCATAATGACCTTCTTTATGTTTGGAGGATAAAGGGGGAGGCTTGCAAGCCGAAGAACACCATCCCAACCGTGAAGCACGGGGGTGGCAGCATCATGTGATGGGGGTGCTTTGCTGCAGGAGGGACTGGTGCACTTCACAAAATAGATGGCATCATGAGGTAGGAAAATTATGTGGATATATTGAAGCAACATCTCAAGACATCAGTCAGGAAGTTAAAGCTTGGTCGCAAATGGGTCTTCTGAATGGACAATGACCCCAAGCATACTTCCAAAGTTGTGTCAAAATGGCTTAAGGACAACAAAGTCAAGGTATTGGAGTGGCCATCACAAAGCCCTGACCTCAATCCTATAGAAGATTTCTGGGCAGAAATTAAAAAGTGTGTGCGAGCAAGGAGGCCTACAAACCTGACTAAGTTACACCAGCTCTGTCAGGAGGAATGGGCCAAAATTCACCCAACTTATTGTGGGAAGCTTGTGGACGGCTACCCGAAACGTTTGACCCAAGTTAAACAATTTAAAGGCAATTCTACAAAATACTAATTGAGTGTATGTAAACTTCTGACCCACTGCGAATGTGATGAAAGTGATAAATGTGATAAAAACTGAAATAAATCATTCTCTCTACTATTATTCTGACATTTCACATTCTTAAAATAAAGTGGCGATCCTATCTGACCTAAGACAGGGAATTTTTACTAGGATTAAATGTCAGGAATTGTGAAAAACTGAGTTTAAATGTATTTGGCTAAGGTGTATGTAAACTTCCGACTTCAACTGTAGGTGTTCCTTTTGTCCGGGTGGGAAAGGGCAGTGTGGAGTCCAATACAGATCACATCATCTGTGGATCTGTTGGGGCAGTATGCAAATTGGAGTGGGTCTAGGGTTTCTGGGATGATGGTGTTGATGTGAGCCATGACCAGCCTTTCAAATCACTTCATGGCAACAGGCGTGAGTGCTACGGGTCGGGGGTCATTTAGGCAGGTTACCTTAGTGTTCTTGGGCACAGGCACTATGGTGGTCTGCTTAAAACATGTTGCTATTACAGATTTGTACAGGGAGAGGTTGAAAATGTCAGTGAAGACACTTGCCCGTTGGTCAGCGCATGCTCGCAGTACATGTCCTGGTAATCCATCTGGCCCTGCGGCCTTGTGAATGTTGACCTGTTTAAAGGTCTTACTCACATCGGCTGCGGAGAGCATGTCTTCCGGAACAGCTGGTGCTCTCATGCATGTTTCAGTGTTATTTGCCTCGAAGCGAGCATATAAGTAGTTTAGCTCGTCTGGTAGGCTTGTGTCACTGGGCAGCTCTCGGCTGTGCTTCCCTTTGTAGTCTGTAATGGTTTGCAAGCCCTGCCACATCAGACGAGCGTCAGAGCCGGTGTAGTACGATTCAATCTTAGTCCTGTATTGACGCTTTGCCTGTTTGATGGTTCGTCACAGGATTTCTTATAAGCTTCCGGGTTAGAGTCCCGCTCCTTGAAAGCAGCAGCTCTAGCCTTTAGCTCAGTGCGGATGCTGCCTGTTATCCATGGCTTCTGGTTTAGGTATGTACGTACGGTCACTGTGGGGACGACGTCATCGATGCGCTTACAGTGGCTTGCGAAAGTTTTCATCCCCTTTTCATCCACCATTTTGTTGCCTCACAACCTGGAATGAAAATAGATTTTTGGGGGGTTTGTAATATTTGATTTACACAACATGCCTACCACTTTGAAGATGCAAAATATTTTTTGGTGTGAAACAAACAAGAAATAACACAAAAAAACAGACTACTTGAGCGTGCATAACTATTCACCCCTCCAAAGTAAATGCTTTGTAGAGCCACCTTTTGCAGCAATTACAGCTGCAAGTCTCTTGGTATGTCTCTATAAGCTTGGCACATCTAGCCACTGGGATTTTTGGCCATTCTTCAAGACAAAACTGCTCCAGCTCCTTCAACTTGGATGGGTTCCGCTGGTGTACAGCAATCTTTAAGTCATACCACAGATTCTCAATTGGATTGAGGTCTGGGCTTTGACTAGGCCATTCCAAGACATTTAAATGTTTCCCCTTAAACCACTCGAGTGTTGCTTTAGAAGTATGCTCAGGGTCAATGTCCTGCTGGAAGGTGAACCTCCATCCCAGTCTCAAATCTCTGGAAGACTGCAACAGGTTTCCCTCAAGAATTTCCCTGTATTTAGCAAAATCCATCATTCCTTCAATTCTGACCAGTTTCCCAGTCCCTGCCGATGAAAAACATCCCCACAGCATGATGCTGCCACCACCATGGGGATGGGGTGTTAGTCTCATCTGACCAGAGTACCTTCTTCCATTTGTTTGGGGAGTTTCCCACATGCCTTTTGGCGAACACCAAACACGTTTGCTTATTTTTTTCTTTAAGCAATGCCTTTTTTCTGGCCACTCTTCTTCCGTAAAGCCCAGCTCTGTGGAGTGTACGGCTTAAAGTGGTCCTATGGACAGATACCCCAATCTCCGCTGTGGAGCTTTGCAGCTCCTTCAGGGTTATCTTTGGTCTTTTTGTTGCCTCTGATTAATGCTCTCCTTGCCTGGTCTGTGAGTTTTGGTGGGCAGCCCTCTCTTGGCAGATTTGTTGTGGTGCCATATTCTTTCAATTTTTTAATAATGGATTTAAATGGTGCTCCGTGGGATGTTCAAAGTTTCTGATATTTTTTTATAACCCAACCCTGATCTGTACTTCTCCACAACGTTGTCCCTGACCTGTTTGGAGAGCTCCTTGGTCTTCATGGTGCTGCATGCTTGGTGGTGCCCCTTGCTTAGTGGTGTTGCAGACTCTGGGCCCTACAGAGCAGGTGTATATATACTGAGATCATGTGACAGATCATGTGACACTTAGATTGCACAGAGTTGGACTTTATTTAACTAATTGTGTGACTTCTGAAGGTAATTGGTTGCACCAGATCTTATTTAGAGGCTTCCTAGCAAAGGCGGTGAATACATATGCACACACTTTTCCTTTTTTTTATTATTCTTTGAAACAAGTTACTTTTTTAATTTCACTTCACAAGTTTGGACTATTTTGTGTCCATTACATGAAATCAAAATCAAAATCCATTTAAATTACAGGTTGTAATGCAACAAAATAGGAAAAACACCAAGGGGGATGAAAACTTTTGCAAGGCACTATATTTATACATTTTACCGTTATTTAACCTCTTACATCTAGACGTTCCGCTAGCGGAACACCTGCTCCAATATCCAATGATAGGCGTGGCGCGAATTACAAATTCCTCAAAAATACAAAAACTTCAATTTTTCAAACATATGACTATTTCACAGCATTTTAAAGACAAGACTCTCCTTTATCTAACCACACTGTCCGATTTCAAAAAGGCTTTACAGCGAAAGCAAAACATTAGATTATGTCAGCAGAGTACCAAGCCAGAAATAATCAGACACCCATTTTTCAAGCTAGCATATAATGTCACAAAAACCCAGAAGACAGCTAAATGCAGCACTAACCTTTGATGATCTTCATCAGATGACACACCTAGGACATTATGTTATACAATACATGCATGTTTTGTTCAATCAAGTTCATATTTATATCAAAAAACTGCTTTTTACATTAGCATGTGACGTTCAGAACTAGCATACCCCCCGCAAACTTCCGGGGAATTTGCTAACAATTTACTAAATTACTCACGATAAACGTTCACAAAAAGCATAACAATTATTTTAAGAATTATAGATACAGAACTCCTCTATGCACTCGATATGTCCGATTTTAAAATAGCTTTTTGGTGAAAGCACATTTTGCAATATTCTAAGTACATAGCCCAGCCATCACGGGCTAGCTATTTAGACACCCGGCAAGTTTAGCACTCACCAATATCAGCTTTACTATTATAAAAGTTTGATTACCTTTTGTTGTCTTCGTCAGAATGCACTCCCAGGACTGCTACTTCAATAACAAATGTTGGTTTGGTCCAAATTAATCCATCGTTATATCCGAATAGCGGCGTTTTGTTCGTGCGTCCCAGACACTATCCGAATGGTAAAGAAGGGTCGCGCGCATGGCGCAATTCGTGACAAAAAAATTCTAAATATTCCATTACCGTACTTCGAAGCATGTCAACCGCTGTTTAAAATACATTTTTATGCAATTTATCTCGTAAAAAAGTGATAATATTCCGACCGGGAATCTCCTTTTCGGCAAACAGAGGAAAAATTACAAAGACGGGGGCGGCCAGGGCACGCGCCTAAGCCCACAGTCCCTTGATCGGCCACTTGAGAAAGGCGATAATGTGTTTCAGCCTGGGGCTGGGATGACGACATTCTGTTTTTTCCCGGGCTCTGAGCGCCCATGGAAGACGTAGGAAGTGTCACGTTAGAGCAGAGATCCTTTGTAAAAGATAGAGATGGCAAAGAAGTTCAAGAAATGGTCAGACAGGGCACTTCCTGTAAAGGAATCTCTCAGGTTTTGACCTGCCATTTGAGTTCTGTTATACTCACAGACACCATTCAAACAGTTTTAGAAACTTTGGAGTGTTTTCTATCCAAAGCCAATAATTATATGCATATTCTAGTTACTGGGCAGGAGTAGTAACCAGATTAAATCGGGTACGTTTTTTATCCAGCCGTGAAAATACTGCCCCCTAGCCATAACAGGTTAACTAGGCAAGTCAGTTAAGAACAAATTCTTATTTTCAATGACGACCTAGGAACAGTGGGTTAACTGCCTTGTTCAGTGACAGAACGACAGATTTGTACCTTGTCAGCTCGGGGTTTCGTTCTTGCAACCTTTCAGTTAGTAGTCCAATGCTCTAACCATTAGGCTATGCTGCCGAATGATGTGGTGTACTCCTCAATGCCATCAGAGGAATCCCGGAACATATTCCAGTCTGTGCTAGCAAAACAGTCCTGTTGCTTAGCATCTGCTTCATCTGACCACTTTTTCATTGATTGAGTCACTGGTGCTTCCTGCTTTAATTTTTGCTTGTAAGCAGGAATCAGGAGGATAGAATTATGGTCAGATTTGCCAAGTAGAGGGCGAGGGAGAGCTTTGTATACGTCTCTGTGTGTGGAGTATAGGTGGTCCAGCGTTCTTTTTCCTCTGGTTGCACATTTAACATTCTGATAGAAATTTGGTAAAACGGATTTAAGTTTCCTTGCATTAAAGTCCCCGGCTACTAGGAGCGCCGCCTCTGGGTGAGCATTTTCTTGTTTGCTTATGGCGGAATACAGCTCATTCGGTGCTATCTTAGCGCCAGCCTCTGACTGTGGTGGTATGTAAACAGCTACAGTGAGGGGAAAAAAGTATTTGATCCCCTACTGATTTTGTACGTTTGCCCACTGACAAAGAAATGATCAGTCTATAATTGTAATGGTAGGTTTATTTGAACAGTGAGAGACAGAATAACAACAACAAAAAATCCAGAAAAACGCATGTCAAAAATGTTATAAATTGATTTGCATTTTAATGAGGGAAATAAGTATTTGACCCCTCTCAATCAGAAAGATTTCTGGCTCCCAGGTGTCTTTTATACAGGTAACGAGCTGAGATTAGGAGTACACTCTTAAAGGGAGTGCTCCTAATCTCAGTTTGTTACCTGTATAAAAGACACCTGTCTACAGAAGCAATCAATCAATCAGATTCCAAACTCTCCACCATGGCCAAGACCAAAGAGCTCTCTAAGGATGTCAGGGACAAGATTGTAGACCTACACGAGGCTGGAATGGGCTACAAGACCATCGCCAAGCAGCTTGGTGAGAAGGTGACAACAGTTGGTACGATTATTCGCAAATGGAAGAAACACAAAAGAACTGTCAATCTCCCTCGGCCTGGGGCTCCATGCAAGATCTCACCTCGTGGAGTTGCAATGATCATGAGAACGGTGAGGAATCAGCCCAGAACTACATGGGAGGATCTTGTCAATGATCTCAAGGCAGCTGGGACCATAGTCACCAAGAAAACAATTGGTAACACACTTCGCCGTGAAGGACTGAAATCCTGCAGCGCCCGCAAGGTCCCCCTGCTCAAGAAAGCACATATACATGCCCGTCTGAAGTTTGCCAATGAACATCTGAATGATTCAGAGGACAACTGGGTGAAAGTGTTGTGGTCAGATGAAACCAAAATGGAGCTCTTTGGCATCAACTCAACTCGCCGTGTTTGGAGGAGGAAGAATGCTGTCTATGAACCCAAGAACACCTTCGCCACCGTCAAACATGGAGGTGGAAACATGCTTTGGGGGTGTTTTTCTGCTAAGGGGACAGGACAACTTCACCACATCAAAGGGACGATGGACGGGGCCATGTACCATCAAATCTTGGGTGAGAACCTCCTTCCCTCAGCCAGGGCATTGAAAATGGTTCGTGGATAGGTATTCCAGCATGACAAAGACCCAAAACACACAGCCAAGGCAACAAAGGAGTGGCTCAAGAAGAAGCACATTAAGGTCATGGAGTGGCCTAGCCAGTCTCCAGACCTTAATCCCATAGAAAATCTGTGGAGGGTTCGAGTTGCCAAATGTCAGCCTCGAAACCTTAATGACTTGGAGAAGATCTGCAAAGAGGAGTGGGACAATATCCCTCCTGAGATGTGTGCAAACCTGGTGGCCAACTACAAGAAACGTCTGACCTCTGTGATTGCCATCAAGGTTTTTGCCACCAAGTACTAAGTCATGTTTTGCAGAGGGGTCAAATACTTATTTCCCTCATTAAAATGCAAATCATTTTCTAACATTTTTGACATGCGTTTTTCTGGATTTTTTTGTTGTTATTCTGTCTCTCACTGTTCAAATAAACCTACCATTAAAATTATAGACTTATCATTTCTTTGTCAGTGGGCAAACGTACAAAATCAGCAGGGGATCAAATACTTTTTTCCCTTGCGGTACAAAGAATATAGATGAAAACTCTCTCAGTAGGTAGCGTGGTCTACAGCTTATCATGAGATACTCTCCCTCGGGCAAACAATAGCTCATGACTTCCTTAGATATCGTGCACCAGCTGTTATTTACAAAAATACATAGTCCGCCGCCCCTTGTCTTACCAGACGCCGCTGTTCTATCCTGCCGGTCCATCGTATAACCAGCCAGCTGTATGTTGATATTGTCGTCGTTCAGCCACGACTCCGTGAAGCATAAGATGTTACAGTTTTTAAATATCCCGTTGGTGGTTTAATCTTACACGTAACTCGTCGATTTTATTCTCCAAAGATTGCACGTTTGCTAGCAGAATGGAGGGAAATGGGGGTTTATTCAATTGACTACGAATTCTCAGAAGGCAGCCCGACCTTCGGCCCATCTTTCTCCACCTCCACGCAGATCACGGAGATCGGGGCCTGTTCCCCAGGAAGCAGTATATCCTTCGTGTCGGGCTCGTCAGAGTCGTGAAAGGAAAAAAAGGATTCTGCCAGTCCGTGGTGAGTAATCACAGTCCTGATGTCTAGAAGTTATTTTTGGTCATAAGAGACGGTAGTGGCAACATTATGTACAAAATAAGTAAAAAAATAAGTTACAAACAACGCAAAAAATTAACAAAAAAACACAATCGGCTGGAGGCACGTAACACGTTGCTTTCTTCTCCAGCGCCATCTCTCTCTCTCTTGACAATTACTTTAGGAGTTGGTTATACAGCACAAACAGTTCTGTGATCAGGCTATCATGCTGTGGTTATTCACTGATTACAGGGATCATGTGGCTCTTTCAGTAAATCCAATGGGTGAGACTACTCGGAGGCCAATAGGTTATACAGCCCTCCGAGTGGATGTGAGTATGGGGCAAGGTGACTGTGCTGGTGTGATCACGTTCTCTGACTCTCTCTCACCGCTCTCTCTCTCTCTTACTGACTCCCTCTGACTCTCTCTCTCTAACTTTCTCTCGCCCCTCTCTCTCTCTCTCTCTCTCTCTCTCTCTCTTACTGACTCGCTCTGAATCTCTCTCTCTCTGACTCTCTCTCCTACTCTCTCGCTCTCTCTCTCTGACTCTCTCCTCTCTCTTACTGACTCGCTCTGACTCTCTCTCTGACTCTCTCTCTCTCTTCTCCCTCTCTCTCTTACTGACTCACTCTCTCTCTCACAAACACACTCTCACCCTCCTTCCATCTCTCTTTTACTCACTCTTTAAGCTGTCTATGCTCTTCTTCCTTCACATCAGTTCTGGTGAATGTGAATTCTTGCGCTTCTAGAATGAGGGTTTATTTGAACCTCCTCTGAGGAAGATAGAGGATGAGGTGTGAAGTTCCGCAGACCTCTCCACTCTGACTGATGCTTTCCCTTCCGTGTAACCTTCCCCCACCTTTCGTCTTGTGCAAAACTATCTACTTCTACCTCCTCCATTGAAACCATCTGCCAACCATGTATTCCTTTGACGATTTCGGGTAAGGATAATGCCTTTCTCACTGTGTTGCTTTTGTCTTGTCCGTTTGCCTCAGAATGTTCTGTTGATACAGTAGTATACTGTATGTTCAGGATAGATGAGAAATGGTATTGGTAGATAGTTCTTAGATACACAACTGATGTTGCCATTGTTGGGAATTTGACTATTCAGGTGTGAAGTGTATAAATCAGAGATGTGATTGGACAACGACGATAAGTCAATAATATAGTCAGGGTTAGGACTCCTACTACCAGCAGGCTGGGTGGATCTCTAGATAGCATGGACTGAGGAGATTACAGAGACTGGGACCAGGGTTGGGGTTAATTCTATTTCAATTCTGTAAATTCAGGAAGTAAACTGAAATTCCACTTTCCAAAATGTTCTAATAGAGGAATATTGTAATTGGAGTAGGAATACTTCCTGAATTTAAAAGGAGTTGGCCCTGACTGTGACGTAGTAATTTGTGAGGACTGGATTTTTAGGGTTGTTTTCATCAAGTGCCAAATGGAAGAAAACTGAATTAAACAGGGAGTGAAAACCTGGACTTTTCTTTTTACGTTGTAAATATGTTTGCTACGGTGTGCCCTAATGAACACAACCCAGGTGATGTAGTCAGTATGAAGGAAGAATCACCTGAGGACGCTCTATGTGACATTGCTGGAATGGGGAATTTAGCTGTTTAATGACTCTCTAGCTAAGGGCCAATACCAGGATTCACTCACAGGACTGTGGACAAATGTTTTCTGTCAGTGTGTAGGGCATACAACTGACTGTATGTGCAATGATGACACAACTCATCTTTGGAGGGAGTGAGAGCTTTAGGAACATTGTCACTTGACAAACTAAATGCATTTACCCCCAAAGTGAACCCAGTTGAAGACCGCTCAACGGTTTAATGTTGTAATAACAAGCTTATAATATACTTATGAGCTTGTGAACATATAATTCAATAAAGGTCCTTATAGAATGACAAGCATATAGTTTTTACTCTGGTCAGGATTCTGTTTACCTTGGCAGCCATTTTCCTGTCTGCATTCTGGAGGCACAACAGAGCTTGGCGTCCTTGGGGAACTTTGCTGTTGCTGAACCTGCATTTATTGGCTTTAAAACTACCTCAGCCTCTCTCTCTCTCTTTCCTCTCTCCCTTCTATCTCTCAAACCCTAACTCCACCTGTCCCCTCTCAAACCATCTCTCTATCTCTAACCCTCTCCCTCTCCCTAACCCCCCTCTCTGTCTCTCTCTAACCCTCTCCCTCTCTCTAACCCTCTTCGTCTCTCTTTAACCCTGTCCGTCTCTCTCTAACCCCCCCTCTCTGTCTCTCTCTAACCCTCTCTCTCCCGCTAACCCTCTCCCTCTCTCTAACCCTCTCCCGCTCTCTAACCCTCACTCCACCTGCCCTCTCTCAAACCCTCACTCCACCTGCCCTCTCTCTAACCCTCTCCCTCTCTCTAACCCCCCCTCTCTCTTCCTCTCTCTAACCCTCTCCCTCTCTCTAACCCCCCCTCTCTCTTCCTCTCTCTAACCCTCTCCAGCTCTCTCTCTAACCCTCTCCCTCTCTACCTCTCTCTCTAACCCTCTCTCTGTCTAGCTCTCTCTCTAACTCTCTCTCTCTACATCTGCTATCCTCCTTACCTTTCAGTTGATGACTGACCATTAACATCAAACAGAAATTGTGCTAGCTACCGTAACTCCCCGGTGGGAATGCTTCCTCAGACCCATAACTAGCCAGTTGCTACAGTACCAAAATGACTGCATTTCCCTTTAAGAATAAGGATTAGTGACAGATAGGGACCTGCCTGTACAGAGGGCTTGGGATGTAGGTGGGGGGAGGGGCTGTAGCCATGTGTCTACTACTTACTTAGCCCTTTCGTCGCCTTGGCGACCACAGACCACTCATTACTGCAATTCCTTTCATCTTGGAAGACTTGTAGTCTACTGAGATCATTCATCCATCTTTGATGTGTCTCGCTCCGATGTTTGATACCAACAACATCTTGCCACAGGCTATATGTTAGTTAGTGAGCACCATATATCGGTGTTGAAGTCCAGCTGGGTTTTTGGATTCCTGGAGTGACAGACAATGATAGTAATTTAGCTTGACAATGGCATAATGCAGCCTGGTCTGTCCCAAAGCTTTGTCTACCAATCCTAACAGAGGAGGACTTGTTTAACCAATCCTAACTGAGGAGGACTTGTTTAACCAATCCTAACTGAGGAGGACTTGTTTAACCAATCCTAACTGAGGAGGACTTGTTTAACCAATCCTAACTGAGGAGGACTTGTTTAACCAATCCTAACTGAGGAGGACATGTTTAACCAATCCTAACTGAGGACATGTTTAACCAATCCTAACTGAGGAGGACTTGTTTAACCAATCCTAACTGAGGAGGACTTGTTTAACCAATCCTAACTGAGGAGGACTTGTTTAACCAATCCTAACTGAGGAGGACTTGTTTAACCAATCCTAACTGAGGAGGACATGTTTAACCAATCCTAACTGAGGACATGTTTAACCAATCCTAACTGAGGAGGACTTGTTTAACCAATCCTAACTGAGGAGGACTTGTTTAACCAATCCTAACTGAGGAGGACATGTTTAACCAATCCTAACTGAGGAGGACATGTTTAACATGTTTAACCAATCCTAACTGAGGAGGACATGTTTAACCAATCCTAACTGAGGAGGACATGTTTAACCAATCCTAACTGAGGAGGACATGTTTAACCAATCCTAACTGAGGAGGACATGTTTAACCAATCCTACATGAGGAGGACTTGTTTCACCAATCCTAAATGAGGAGGACTTGTTTAACCAATTGAAAACAGCGATTAAACCCATAGTGGTGCTCTTGCCTAAGGGATTCCATGTCAACCAATCGGAATGTACTGTACTGTAGCTATCAAAATTAGAATATCATACTGTAACCATCATAATGAGTATAGCGTACTGTAACTATCATAATGAGTATAGCATACTGTAACTATCATAATGAGTATATCATAATGAGTATAGCCTACTGTAACTACCATAATGAGTATATCATACTGTAACTATCATAATGAGTATATCATAATGAGTATAGCCTACTATAACTATCATGAGTATATCATACTGTAATTATCATAATGAGTATATCATACTGAGTATAGCGTACTGTAACTACCATAATGAGTATATCATACTGTAACTATCATAATGAGTATATCACAATGAGTATAGCAAACTGTAACTATCATAATGAGTATAGCCTACTGTAACTATCATAATGAGTATCGCATAATGAGTATAGCATATTTAACTATCATAATGAGTATAGCCTACAGTAACTATCATAATGAGTATTTCATAATGAGTTTAGCATACTGTAACTATCATAATGAGTATAGCATAATGAGTATAGCCTACTGTAACTACCATAATGAGTATATCATACTGTAACTATCATAATGAGTATAGCATAATGAGTATGTCCTACTGTAACTATCATAATGAGTATAGCCTACTGTAACTACCATAATGAGTATAGCATACTGTAACTATCATAATGAGTATAGCATAATGAGTATGTCCTACTGTAACTATCATAATGAGTATAGCCTACTGTAACTATCATAATGAGTATAGCATAATGAGTATATCATACTGTAACTATCATAATGAGTATAGCCTACTGTAACCATCATAATGAATATAGCCTACTGTAACTATCATAATGAATATAGCCTACTGTAACTATCATAATGAGTATCGCATAAGGAGTATAGCATACTGTAACTATCATAATGAGTATAGCATAATGAGTATAGCATACTGTAACTATCATAATGAGTATATCATAATGAGTATAGCCTACTGTAACTATCATAATGAGTATAGCATACTGTAACTATCATAATGAGTATAGCATAATGAGTATAGCATACTGTAACTATCATAATGAGTATATCATAATGAGTATAGCCTACTGTAACTATCATAATGAGTATATCATAATGTGTATATCCTACTGTAACTACCATAATGAGTATAGCATACTGTAACTATCATAATAGGTATATCATAATGAGTATAGCCTACTGTTACTATCATAATGAGTATAGCCTACTGTAACTATCATAATGAGTATAGCATAATGTGTATAGCATACTGTAACTATCATAATGAGTATATCATAATGAGTATAGCCTACTGTAACTATCATAATGAGTATAGCATACTGTAACTATCATAATGAGTATAGCATAATGAGTATAGCATACTGTAACTATCATAATGAGTATATCATAATGAGTATAGCCTACTGTAACTATCATAATGAGTATATCATAATGTGTATATCCTACTGTAACTACCATAATGAGTATAGCATACTGTAACTATCATAATAGGTATATCATAATGAGTATAGCCTACTGTTACTATCATAATGAGTATAGCATACTGTAACTATCATAATGAGTTTAGCCTACTGTAACTAGCATAATCAGTATAGCATACTGTAACTATAATAATGAGTATAGCATATTGTAACTATCATAATGAGTATATCATAATGTGTATAGCCTACTGTAACTACCATAATGAGTATAGCATACTGTAACTATCATAATGAGTATAGCATAATGTGTATAGCCTACTGTAACTACCATAATGATTCTAGCCTACTGTAATTATCATAATGAGTATATCATACTGTAATTATCATAATGAGTATAGCATACTGTAACTATCATAATGAATATAGCATACTGTAACTATCATAATGAGTATATCATAGTGAGTATAGCATACTGTAACTATCATAATGAGTATAGCCTACAGTAACTATCATAATGAGTATTTCATAATGAGTATAGCATACTGTAACTATCATAATGAGTATAGCATAATGAGTATAGCCTACTGTAACTATCATAATGAGTATAGCCTACTGTAACTATCATAATGAGTATATCATAATGAGTATAGCATACTGTAACTATCATAATGAGTATATCATAATAAGTATAGCATACTGTAGCTATCATAATGAGTATAGCCTACTGTAACTATCATAATGAGTATAGCCTACTGTAACTATCATAATGAGTATATCATAATGAGTATAGCATACTGTAACTATCATAATGAGTATATCATACTGTAACTATCATAATGAGTATATCATACTGAAACTATCATAATGAGTATATCATAATGAGTATAGCCTACTGTAACTATCATAATGAGTATATCATACTGAAACTATCATAATGAGTATATCATAATGAGTATAGCCTACTGTAACTATCATGAGTATATCATACTGTAATTATCATAATGAGTATATCATACTGAAACTATCATAATGAGTATAGCCTACTGTAACTATCATAATGAGTATATCATAATGAGTATAGCATACTGTAACTACCATAATGAGTATATCATAATAAGTATAGCATACTGTAGCTATCATAATGAGTATAGTCTACTGTAACTATCATAATGAGTATAGCCTACTGTAACTATCATAATGAGTATATCATAATGAGTATAGCATACTGTAACTATCATAATGAGTATATCATACTGAAACTATCATAATGAGTATATCATAATGAAACTATCATAATGAGTATATCATACTGTAACTATCATAATGAGTATATCATACTGAAACTATCATAATGAGTATATCATAATGAGTATAGCCTACTGTAACTATCATGAGTATATCATACTGTAATTATCATAATGAGTATATCATAATGAGTATAGCATACTGTAACTATCATAATGAGTATAGCATACTGTAACTATCATACTGAGAATATCATAATGAGTATAGCCTACTGTAACTATCATAATGAGTATCGCATAATGAGTATAGCATATTTAACTATCATAATGAGTATAGCCTACAGTAACTATCATAATGAGTATTTCATAATGAGTATAGCATACTGTAACTATCATAATGAGTATAGCCTACTGTAACTATCATAATGAGTATTTCATAATGAGTATAGCATACTGTAACTATCATAATGAGTATAGCATAATGAGTATGTCCTACTGTAACTATCATAATGAGTATAGCCTACTGTAACTATCATAATGAGTATAGCATAATGAGTATATCATACTGTAACTATCATAATGAGTATAGCCTACTGTAACTATCATAATGAGTATATCATAATGTGTTTAGCCTACTGTAACTACCATAATGAGTATAGCATACTGTAACTATCATAATGAGTATATCATAATGAGTATAGCCTACTGTTACTATCATAATGAGTATAGCCTACTGTAACTATCATAATGAGTATAGCATAATGAGTATAGCATACTGTAACTATCATAATGAGTATCTCATACTGTAACTATCATAATGAGTATATCATACTGAAACTATCATAATGAGTATATCATAATGAGTATAGCCTACTGTAACTATCATAATGAGTATATCATACTGAAACTATCATAATGAGTATATCATAATGAGTATAGCCTACTGTAACTATCATGAGTATATCATACTGTAATTATCATAATGAGTATATCATACTGAAACTATCATAATGAGTATAGCCTACTGTAACTATCATAATGAGTATATCATAATGAGTATAGCATACTGTAACTACCATAATGAGTATATCATAATAAGTATAGCATACTGTAGCTATCATAATGAGTATAGTCTACTGTAACTATCATAATGAGTATAGCCTACTGTAACTATCATAATGAGTATATCATAATGAGTATAGCATACTGTAACTATCATAATGAGTATATCATACTGAAACTATCATAATGAGTATATCATAATGAAACTATCATAATGAGTATATCATACTGTAACTATCATAATGAGTATATCATACTGAAACTATCATAATGAGTATATCATAATGAGTATAGCCTACTGTAACTATCATGAGTATATCATACTGTAATTATCATAATGAGTATATCATAATGAGTATAGCATACTGTAACTATCATAATGAGTATAGCATACTGTAACTATCATACTGAGAATATCATAATGAGTATAGCCTACTGTAACTATCATAATGAGTATCGCATAATGAGTATAGCATATTTAACTATCATAATGAGTATAGCCTACAGTAACTATCATAATGAGTATTTCATAATGAGTATAGCATACTGTAACTATCATAATGAGTATAGCCTACTGTAACTATCATAATGAGTATTTCATAATGAGTATAGCATACTGTAACTATCATAATGAGTATAGCATAATGAGTATGTCCTACTGTAACTATCATAATGAGTATAGCCTACTGTAACTATCATAATGAGTATAGCATAATGAGTATATCATACTGTAACTATCATAATGAGTATAGCCTACTGTAACTATCATAATGAGTATATCATAATGTGTTTAGCCTACTGTAACTACCATAATGAGTATAGCATACTGTAACTATCATAATGAGTATATCATAATGAGTATAGCCTACTGTTACTATCATAATGAGTATAGCCTACTGTAACTATCATAATGAGTATAGCATAATGTGTATAGCCTACTGTAACTACCATAATGAGTATAGCATACTGTAACTATCATAATGAGTATAGCATAATGTGTATAGCCTACTGTAACTACCATAATGATTCTAGCCTACTGTAATTATCATAATGAGTATATCATACTGTAATTATCATAATGAGTATAGCATACTGTAACTATCATAATGAATATAGCATACTGTAACTATCATAATGAGTATATCATAGTGAGTATAGCATACTGTAACTATCATAATGAGTATAGCCTACAGTAACTATCATAATGAGTATTTCATAATGAGTATAGCATACTGTAACTATCATAATGAGTATAGCATAATGAGTATAGCCTACTGTAACTATCATAATGAGTATAGCCTACTGTAACTATCATAATGAGTATATCATAATGAGTATAGCATACTGTAACTATCATAATGAGTATATCATAATAAGTATAGCATACTGTAGCTATCATAATGAGTATAGCCTACTGTAACTATCATAATGAGTATAGCCTACTGTAACTATCATAATGAGTATATCATAATGAGTATAGCATACTGTAACTATCATAATGAGTATATCATACTGTAACTATCATAATGAGTATATCATACTGAAACTATCATAATGAGTATATCATAATGAGTATAGCCTACTGTAACTATCATAATGAGTATATCATACTGAAACTATCATAATGAGTATATCATAATGAAACTATCATAATGAGTATATCATACTGTAACTATCATAATGAGTATATCATACTGAAACTATCATAATGAGTATATCATAATGAGTATAGCATACTGTAACTATCATAATGAGTATAGCCTACAGTAACTATCATAATGAGTATTTCATAATGAGTATAGCATACTGTAACTATCATAATGAGTATAGCATAATGAGTATAGCCTACTGTAACTATCATAATGAGTATAGCCTACTGTAACTATCAATATGAGTATATCATAATGAGTATAGCATACTGTAACTATCATAATGAGTATATCATAATAAGTATAGCATACTGTAGCTATCATAATGAGTATAGCCTACTGTAACTATCATAATGAGTATAGTCTACTGTAACTATCATAATGAGTATATCATACTGTAACTATCATAATGAGTATATCATAATAAGTATAGCATACTGTAACTATCATAATGAGTATAGCCTACTGTAACTATCATAATGAGTATAGCCTACTGTAACTATCATAATGAGTATATCATACTGTAACTATCATAATGAGTATATCATACTGAAACTATCATAATGAGTATATCATAATGAGTATAGCCTACTGTAACTATCATAATGAGTATATCATAATGTGTTTAGCCTACTGTAACTACCATAATGAGTATAGCATACTGTAACTATCATAATGAGTATATCATAATGAGTATAGTCTACTGTTACTATCATAATGAGTATAGCCTACTGTAACTATCATAATGAGTATAGCATAATGTGTATAGCCTACTGTAACTACCATAATGAGTATAGCATACTGTAACTATCGTAATGAGTATAGCCTACTGTAACTATCATAATGAGTATAGCCTACTGTAACTATCATAATGAGTATATCATAATGAGTATAGCATACTGTAACTATCATAATGAGTATATCATAATAAGTATAGCATACTGTAGCTATCATAATGAGTATAGCCTACTGTAACTATCATAATGAGTATAGCCTACTGTAACTATCATAATGAGTATATCATAATGAGTATAGCATACTGTAACTATCATAATGAGTATATCATACTGTAACTATCATAATGAGTATATCATACTGAAACTATCATAATGAGTATATCATAATGAGTATAGCCTACTGTAACTATCATAATGAGTATATCATACTGAAACTATCATAATGAGTATATCATAATGAGTATAGCCTACTGTAACTATCATGAGTATATCATACTGTAATTATCATAATGAGTATATCATACTGAAACTATCATAATGAGTATAGCCTACTGTAACTATCATAATGAGTATATCATAATGAGTATAGCATACTGTAACTACCATAATGAGTATAGCATACTGTAGCTATCATAATGAGTATAGTCTACTGTAACTATCATAATGAGTATAGCCTACTGTAACTATCATAATGAGTATATCATAATGAGTATAGCATACTGTAACTATCATAATGAGTATATCATACTGAAACTATCATAATGAGTATATCATAATGAAACTATCATAATGAGTATATCATACTGTAACTATCATAATGAGTATATCATACTGAAACTATCATAATGAGTATATCATAATGAGTATAGCCTACTGTAACTATCATGAGTATATCATACTGTAATTATCATAATGAGTATATCATAATGAGTATAGCATACTGTAACTATCATAATGAGTATAGCATACTGTAACTATCATACTGAGAATATCATAATGAGTATAGCCTACTGTAACTATCATAATGAGTATCGCATAATGAGTATAGCATATTTAACTATCATAATGAGTATAGCCTACAGTAACTATCATAATGAGTATTTCATAATGAGTATAGCATACTGTAACTATCATAATGAGTATAGCCTACTGTAACTATCATAATGAGTATTTCATAATGAGTATAGCATACTGTAACTATCATAATGAGTATAGCATAATGAGTATGTCCTACTGTAACTATCATAATGAGTATAGCCTACTGTAACTATCATAATGAGTATAGCATAATGAGTATATCATACTGTAACTATCATAATGAGTATAGCCTACTGTAACTATCATAATGAGTATATCATAATGTGTTTAGCCTACTGTAACTACCATAATGAGTATAGCATACTGTAACTATCATAATGAGTATATCATAATGAGTATAGCCTACTGTTACTATCATAATGAGTATAGCCTACTGTAACTATCATAATGAGTATAGCATAATGTGTATAGCCTACTGTAACTACCATAATGAGTATAGCATACTGTAACTATCATAATGAGTATAGCATAATGTGTATAGCCTACTGTAACTACCATAATGATTCTAGCCTACTGTAATTATCATAATGAGTATATCATACTGTAATTATCATAATGAGTATAGCATACTGTAACTATCATAATGAATATAGCATACTGTAACTATCATAATGAGTATATCATAGTGAGTATAGCATACTGTAACTATCATAATGAGTATAGCCTACAGTAACTATCATAATGAGTATTTCATAATGAGTATAGCATACTGTAACTATCATAATGAGTATAGCATAATGAGTATAGCCTACTGTAACTATCATAATGAGTATAGCCTACTGTAACTATCATAATGAGTATATCATAATGAGTATAGCATACTGTAACTATCATAATGAGTATATCATAATAAGTATAGCATACTGTAGCTATCATAATGAGTATAGCCTACTGTAACTATCATAATGAGTATAGCCTACTGTAACTATCATAATGAGTATATCATAATGAGTATAGCATACTGTAACTATCATAATGAGTATATCATACTGTAACTATCATAATGAGTATATCATACTGAAACTATCATAATGAGTATATCATAATGAGTATAGCCTACTGTAACTATCATAATGAGTATATCATACTGAAACTATCATAATGAGTATATCATAATGAAACTATCATAATGAGTATATCATACTGTAACTATCATAATGAGTATATCATACTGAAACTATCATAATGAGTATATCATAATGAGTATAGCATACTGTAACTATCATAATGAGTATAGCCTACAGTAACTATCATAATGAGTATTTCATAATGAGTATAGCATACTGTAACTATCATAATGAGTATAGCATAATGAGTATAGCCTACTGTAACTATCATAATGAGTATAGCCTACTGTAACTATCATAATGAGTATATCATAATGAGTATAGCATACTGTAACTATCATAATGAGTATATCATAATAAGTATAGCATACTGTAGCTATCATAATGAGTATAGCCTACTGTAACTATCATAATGAGTATAGTCTACTGTAACTATCATAATGAGTATATCATACTGTAACTATCATAATGAGTATATCATAATAAGTATAGCATACTGTAACTATCATAATGAGTATAGCCTACTGTAACTATCATAATGAGTATAGCCTACTGTAACTATCATAATGAGTATATCATACTGTAACTATCATAATGAGTATATCATACTGAAACTATCATAATGAGTATATCATAATGAGTATAGCCTACTGTAACTATCATAATGAGTATATCATAATGTGTTTAGCCTACTGTAACTACCATAATGAGTATAGCATACTGTAACTATCATAATGAGTATATCATAATGAGTATAGTCTACTGTTACTATCATAATGAGTATAGCCTACTGTAACTATCATAATGAGTATAGCATAATGTGTATAGCCTACTGTAACTACCATAATGAGTATAGCATACTGTAACTATCGTAATGAGTATAGCCTACTGTAACTACCATAATGAATATAGCCTACTGTAACTATCATAATGAGTATAGCATACTGTAACTATCATAATGAGTATATCATAATGTGTATAGCCTACTGTAACTACCATAATGAGTATAGCATACTGTAACTATCATAATGAGTATAGCATAATGAGTATAGTCTACTGTAATTATCATAATGAGTATATCATACTGTAATTATCATAATGAGTATAGCATACTGTAACTATCATAATGAGTATAGCCTACAGTAACTATCATAATGAGTATTTCATAATGAGTATAGCATACTGTAACTATCATAATGAGTATAGCATAATGAGTATAGCCTACTGTAACTATCATAATGAGTATAGCCTACTGTAACTATCATAATGAGTATATCATAATGAGTATAGCATACTGTAACTATCATAATGAGTATATCATAATAAGTATAGCATACTGTAGCTATCATAATGAGTATAGCCTACTGTAACTATCATAATGAGTATAGCCTACTGTAACTATCATAATGAGTATATCATAATGAGTATAGCATACTGTAACTATCATAATGAGTATATCATACTGTAACTATCATAATGAGTATATCATACTGAAACTATCATAATGAGTATATCATAATGAGTATAGCCTACTGTAACTATCATAATGAGTATATCATACTGAAACTATCATAATGAGTATATCATACTGAAACTATCATAATGAGTATATCATACTGTAACTATCATAATGAGTATATCATACTGAAACTATCATAATGAGTATATCATAATGAGTATAGCCTACTGTAACTATCATGAGTATATCATACTGTAATTATCATAATGAGTATATCATACTGAAACTATCATAATGAGTATAGCCTACTGTAACTATCATAATGAGTATATCATAATGAGTATAGCATACTGTAACTACCATAATGAGTATATCATACTGTAACTATCATAATGAGTATAGCCTACTGTAACTATCATAATGAGTATATCATAATGAGTATAGCATACTGTAACTATCATAATGAGTATATCATACTGTAACTATCATAATGAGTATATCATACTGAAACTATCATAATGAGTATATCATAATGAGTATAGCCTACTGTAACTATCATAATGAGTATAGCACTACTGTAACTATCATAATGAGTATATCATAATGAGTATAGCCTACTGTAACTACCATAATGAGTATAGCATACTGTAACTATCATACTGAGAATAGCATAATGAGTATAGCCTACTGTAACTATCATAATGAGTATATCATAATGAGTATAGCCTACTGTAACTATCATAATGAGTATATCATAATAATGTACTGTGTTAGCCTACTGTAACTACCATAATGAGTATAGCATACTGTAACTATCATAATGAGTATATCATAATGAGTATAGCCTACTGTAACTATCATAATGAGTATAGCCTACTGTAACTATCATAATGAGTATAGCATAATGAGTATAGCATACTGTAACTATCATAATGAGTATATCATAATGAGTATAGCCTACTGTAACTATCATAATGAGTATATCATAATGTGTTTAGCCTACTGTAACTACCATAATGAGTATAGCATACTGTAACTATCATAATGAGTATATCATAATGAGTATAGCCTACTGTTACTATCATAATGAGTATAGCCTACTGTAACTATCATAATGAGTATAGCATAATGTGTATAGCCTACTGTAACTACCATAATGAGTATAGCATACTGTAACTATCGTAATGAGTATAGCCTACTGTAACTACCATAATGAATATAGCCTACTGTAACTATCATAATGAATATAGCATACTGTAACTATCATAATGAGTATATCATAGTGAGTATAGCATACTGTAACTATCATAATGAGTATAGCCTACAGTAACTATCATAATGAGTATGTCATAATGAGTATAGCATACTGTAACTATCATAATGAGTATAGCATAATGAGTATAGCCTACTGTAACTATCATAATGAGTATAGCCTACTGTAACTATCATAATGAGTATATCATAATGAGTATAGCATACTGTAACTATCATAATGAGTATATCATAATAAGTATAGCATACTGTAGCTATCATAATGAGTATAGCCTACTGTAACTATCATAATGAGTATAGCCTACTGTAACTATCATAATGAGTATATCATAATGAGTATAGCATACTGTAACTATCATAATGAGTATATCATACTGTAACTATCATAATGAGTATATCATACTGAAACTATCATAATGAGTATATCATAATGAGTATAGCCTACTGTAACTATCATAATGAGTATATCATACTGAAACTATCATAATGAGTATAGCATACTGTAACTATCATAATGAGTATATCACATACTGTAACTATCATAATGAGTATATCATACTGAAACTATCATAATGAGTATATCATAATGAGTATAGCATACTGTAACTATCATAATATATAGCCTACTGTAACTACCATAATGAGTATAGCATACTGTAACTATCATAATGAGTATAGCATAATGTGTATAGCCTACTGTAACTACCATAATGATTCTAGCCTACTGTAATTATCATAATGAGTATATCATACTGTAATTATCATAATGAGTATAGCATACTGTAACTATCATAATGAATATAGCATACTGTAACTATCATAATGAGTATATCATAGTGAGTATAGCATACTGTAACTATCATAATGAGTATAGCCTACAGTAACTATCATAATGAGTATTTCATAATGAGTATAGCATACTGTAACTATCATAATGAGTATAGCATAATGAGTATAGCCTACTGTAACTATCATAATGAGTATAGCCTACTGTAACTATCATAATGAGTATATCATAATGAGTATAGCATACTGTAACTATCATAATGAGTATATCATAATAAGTATAGCATACTGTAGCTATCATAATGAGTATAGCCTACTGTAACTATCATAATGAGTATAGCCTACTGTAACTATCATAATGAGTATATCATAATGAGTATAGCATACTGTAACTATCATAATGAGTATATCATACTGTAACTATCATAATGAGTATATCATACTGAAACTATCATAATGAGTATATCATAATGAGTATAGCCTACTGTAACTATCATAATGAGTATATCATACTGAAACTATCATAATGAGTATATCATAATGAAACTATCATAATGAGTATATCATACTGTAACTATCATAATGAGTATATCATACTGAAACTATCATAATGAGTATATCATAATGAGTATAGCCTACTGTAACTATCATGAGTATATCATACTGTAATTATCATAATGAGTATATCATACTGAAACTATCATAATGAGTATAGCCTACTGTAACTATCATAATGAGTATATCATAATGAGTATAGCATACTGTAACTACCATAATGAGTATATCATAATAAGTATAGCATACTGTAGCTATCATAATGAGTATAGCCTACTGTAACTATCATAATGAGTATAGCCTACTGTAACTATCATAATGAGTATATCATAATGAGTATAGCATACTGTAACTATCATAATGAGTATATCATACTGTAACTATCATAATGAGTATATCATACTGAAACTATCATAATGAGTATATCATAATGAGTATAGCCTACTGTAACTATCATAATGAGTATAGACTACTGTAACTATCATAATGAGTATATCATAATGTGTATAGCCTACTGTAACTACCATAATGAGTATAGCATACTGTAGCTATCATAATGAGTATAGCATAATGAGTATAGCATACTGTAACTATCATAATGAGTATATCATAATGAGTATAGCCTACTGTAACTATCATAATGAGTATATCATAATGTGTTTAGCCTACTGTAACTACCATAATGAGTATAGCATACTGTAACTATCATAATGAGTATATCATAATGAGTATAGCCTACTGTTACTATCATAATGAGTATAGCCTACTGTAACTATCATAATGAGTATAGCATAATGTGTATAGCCTACTGTAACTACCATAATGAGTATAGCATACTGTAACTATCGTAATGAGTATAGCCTACTGTAACTACCATAATGAATATAGCCTACTGTAACTATCATAATGAGTATAGCATACTGTAACTATCATAATGAGTATATCATAATGTGTATAGCCTACTGTAACTACCATAATGAGTATAGCATACTGTAACTATCATAATGAGTATAGCATAATGAGTATAGCCTACTGTAATTATCATAATGAGTATATCATACTGTAATTATCATAATGAGTATAGCATACTGTAACTATCATAATGAGTATAGCCTACAGTAACTATCATAATGAGTATTTCATAATGAGTATAGCATACTGTAACTATCATAATGAGTATAGCATAATGAGTATAGCCTACTGTAACTATCATAATGAGTATAGCCTACTGTAACTATCATAATGAGTATATCATAATGAGTATAGCATACTGTAACTATCATAATGAGTATATCATAATAAGTATAGCATACTGTAGCTATCATAATGAGTATAGCCTACTGTAACTATCATAATGAGTATAGTCTACTGTAACTATCATAATGAGTATATCATACTGTAACTATCATAATGAGTATATCATAATAAGTATAGCATACTGTAACTATCATAATGAGTATAGCCTACTGTAACTATCATAATGAGTATAGCCTACTGTAACTATCATAATGAGTATATCATACTGTAACTATCATAATGAGTATATCATACTGAAACTATCATAATGAGTATATCATAATGAGTATAGCCTACTGTAACTATCATAATGAGTATATCATACTGAAACTATCATAATGAGTATATCATAATGAGTATAGCATACTGTAACTATCATAATGAGTATATCATACTGTAACTATCATAATGAGTATATCATACTGTAACTATCATAATGAGTATATCATAATGAGTATAGCATACTGTAACTACCATAATGAGTATATCATACTGTAACTATCATAATGAGTATATCATACTGTAATTATCATAATGAGTATATCATACTGTAACTACCATAATGAGTATATCATACTGTAACTATCATAATGAGTATATCATAATGAGTATAGCATACTGTAACTATCATAATGAGTATAGCATACTGTAACTATCATACTGAGAATATCATAATGAGTATAGCCTACTGTAACTATCATAATGAGTATCGCATAATGAGTATAGCATATTTAACTATCATAATGAGTATAGCCTACAGTAACTATCATAATGAGTATTTCATAATGAGTATAGCCTACTGTAACTATCATAATGAATATAGCCTACTGTAACTATCATAATGAGTATCGCATAATGAGTATAGCATACTGTAACTATCATAATGAGTATAGCATAATGAGTATAGTCTACTGTAACTATCATAATGAGTATAGCCTACTGTAACTATCATAATGAGTATATCATAATGTGTATAGCCTACTGTAACTATCATCATGAGTATATCATAATGAGTATAGCCTACTGTAACTATCATAATGAGTATAGCCTACTGTAACTATCATAATGAGTATATCATAATGTGTATAGCCTACTGTAACTACCATAATGAGTATAGCATACTGTAACTATCATAATGAGTATATCATAATGAGTATAGCCTACTGTAACTATCATAATGAGTATAGCCTACTGTAACTATCATAATGAGTATATCATAATGAGTATAGCCACTGTAACTATCATAATGAGTATAGCCTACTGTAACTATCATAATGAGTATATCATAATGTGTATAGCCTACTGTAACTACCATAATGAGTATAGCATACTGTAATTATCATAATGAGTATATCATACTGTAACTACCATAATGAGTATAGCATAATGAGTATAGCATACTGTAACTATCATAATGAGTATATCATAATGAGTATAGCATACTGTAACTATCATAATGAGTATAGCATAATGAGTATAGCATACTGTAACTATCATAATGAGTATAGCCTACTGTAACTATCATAATGAGTATTTCATAATGAGTATAGCATACTGTAACTATCATAATGAGTATAGCATAATGAGTATAGCCTACTGTAACTATCATAATGAGTATAGCCTACTGTAACTATCATAATGAAGTACTATCATAATGAGTATAGCATACTGTAACTATCATAATGAGTATATCATAATAAGTATAGCATACTGTAGCTATCATAATGAGTATAGCCTACTGTAACTATCATAATGAGTATAGCCTACTGTAACTATCATAATGAGTATATCATAATGAGTATAGCATACTGTAACTATCATAATGAGTATAGCATACTGTAACTATCATAATGAGTATAGCATACTGTAACTATCATAATGAGTATATCATAGTGAGTATAGCATACTGTAACTATCATAATGAGTATAGCCTACAGTAACTATCATAATGAGTATTTCATAATGATTATAGCATACTGTAACTATCATAATGAGTATAGCATAATGAGTATAGCCTACTGTAACTATCATAATGAGTATAGCCTACTGTAACTATCATAATGAGTATATCATAATGAGTATAGCATACTGTAACTATCATAATGAGTATAGCCTACTGTAACTATCATAATGATTATATCATAATGAGTATAGCATACTGTAACTATCATAATGAGTATAGCCTACTGTAACTATCATAATGAGTATATCATAATGAGTATAGCATACTGTAACTACCATAATGAGTATATCATAATAAGTATAGCATACTGTAGCTATCATAATGAGTATAGCCTACTGTAACTATCATAATGAGTATAGCCTACTGTAACTATCATAATGAGTATATCATAATGAGTATAGCATACTGTAACTATCATAATGAGTATATCATACTGTAACTATCATAATGAGTATATCATACTGAAACTATCATAATGAGTATATCATAATGAGTATAGCCTACTGTAACTATCATAATGAGTATAGACTACTGTAACTATCATAATGAGTATATCATAATGTGTATAGCCTACTGTAACTACCATAATGAGTATAGCATACTGTAGCTATCATAATGAGTATAGCATAATGAGTATAGCATACTGTAACTATCATAATGAGTATATCATAATGAGTATAGCCTACTGTAACTATCATAATGAGTATATCATAATGTGTTTAGCCTACTGTAACTACCATAATGAGTATAGCATACTGTAACTATCATAATGAGTATATCATAATGAGTATAGCCTACTGTTACTATCATAATGAGTATAGCCTACTGTAACTATCATAATGAGTATAGCATAATGTGTATAGCCTACTGTAACTACCATAATGAGTATAGCATACTGTAACTATCGTAATGAGTATAGCCTACTGTAACTACCATAATGAATATAGCCTACTGTAACTATCATAATGAGTATAGCATACTGTAACTATCATAATGAGTATATCATAATGTGTATAGCCTACTGTAACTACCATAATGAGTATAGCATACTGTAACTATCATAATGAGTATAGCATAATGAGTATAGCCTACTGTAATTATCATAATGAGTATATCATACTGTAATTATCATAATGAGTATAGCATACTGTAACTATCATAATGAGTATAGCCTACAGTAACTATCATAATGAGTATTTCATAATGAGTATAGCATACTGTAACTATCATAATGAGTATAGCATAATGAGTATAGCCGACTGTAACTATCATAATGAGTATAGCCTACTGTAACTATCATAATGAGTATATCATAATGAGTATAGCATACTGTAACTATCATAATGAGTATATCATAATAAGTATAGCATACTGTAGCTATCATAATGAGTATAGCCTACTGTAACTATCATAATGAGTATAGTCTACTGTAACTATCATAATGAGTATATCATACTGTAACTATCATAATGAGTATATCATAATAAGTATAGCATACTGTAACTATCATAATGAGTATAGCCTACTGTAACTATCATAATGAGTATAGCCTACTGTAACTATCATAATGAGTATATCATACTGTAACTATCATAATGAGTATATCATACTGAAACTATCATAATGAGTATATCATAATGAGTATAGCCTACTGTAACTATCATAATGAGTATATCATACTGAAACTATCATAATGAGTATATCATAATGAGTATAGCCTACTGTAACTATCATAATGAGTATATCATACTGTAACTATCATAATGAGTATATCATACTGTAATTATCATAATGAGTATATCATACTGAGTATAGCATACTGTAACTACCATAATGAGTATATCATACTGTAACTATCATAATGAGTATAGCATACTGTAACTATCATAATGAGTATAGCATACTGTAACTATCATACTGAGAATATCATAATGAGTATAGCCTACTGTAACTATCATAATGAGTATCGCATAATGAGTATAGCATATTTAACTATCATAATGAGTATAGCCTACAGTAACTATCATAATGAGTATTTCATAATGAGTATAGCATACTGTAACTATCATAATGAGTATAGCATAATGAGTATGTCCTACTGTAACTATCATAATGAGTATAGCCTACTGTAACTATCATAATGAGTATAGCATAATGAGTATATCATACTGTAACTATCATAATGAGTATAGCCTACTGTAACTATCATAATGAATATAGCCTACTGTAACTATCATAATGAGTATCTCATAATGAGTATAGCATACTGTAACTATCATAATGAGTATAGCATAATGAGTATAGTCTACTGTAACTATCATAATGAGTATAGCCTACTGTAACTATCATAATGAGTATATCATAATGTGTATAGCCTACTGTAACTATCATCATGAGTATATCATAATGAGTATAGCCTACTGTAACTATCATAATGAGTATAGCCTACTGTAACTATCATAATGAGTATATCATAATGTGTATAGCCTACTGTAACTACCATAATGAGTATAGCATACTGTAACTATCATAATGAGTATATCATAATGAGTATAGCCTACTGTAACTATCATAATGAGTATAGCCTACTGTAACTATCATAATGAGTATATCATAATGAGTATAGCCACTGTAACTATCATAATGAGTATAGCCTACTGTAACTATCATAATGAGTATATCATAATGTGTATAGCCTACTGTAACTACCATAATGAGTATAGCATACTGTAATTATCATAATGAGTATATCATACTGTAACTACCATAATGAGTATAGCATAATGAGTATAGCATACTGTAACTATCATAATGAGTATATCATAATGAGTATAGCATACTGTAACTATCATAATGAGTATAGCATAATGAGTATAGCATACTGTAACTATCATAATGAATATAGCCTACTGTAACTATCATAATGAGTATATCATAATGTGTATAGCCTACTGTAACTACCATAATGAGTATAGCATACTGTAACTATCATAATGAGTATATCATAATGAGTATAGCCTACTGTAACTATCATAATGAGTATAGCCTACTGTAACTATCATAATGAGTATATCATAATGAGTATAGCCACTGTAACTATCATAATGAGTATAGCCTACTGTAACTATCATAATGAGTATATCATAATGTGTATAGCCTACTGTAACTACCATAATGAGTATAGCATACTGTAATTATCATAATGAGTATATCATACTGTAACTACCATAATGAGTATAGCATAATGAGTATAGCATACTGTAACTATCATAATGAGTATATCATAATGAGTATAGCATACTGTAACTATCATAATGAGTATAGCATAATGAGTATAGCATACTGTAACTATCATAATGAGTATAGCCTACTGTAACTATCATAATGAGTATAGCATAATGTGTATAGCCTACTGTAACTACCATAATGAGTATAGCATACTGTAACTATCATAATGAGTATAGCCTACTGTAACTAGCATAATCAGTATAGCATACTGTAACTATCATAATGAGTATATCATAATGTGTATAGCCTACTGTAACTACCATAATTAGTACAGCCTACTGTAACTATCATAATGAGTATAGCATAATGTAACTATCATAATGAGTATATCATAATGTGTATAGCCTACTGTAACTACCATATTGAGTATAGCATACTGTAACTATCATAATGAGTATAGCATAATGAGTATAGCCTACTGTAATTATCATAATGAGTATATCATACTGTAATTATCATAATGAGTATAGCATACTGTAACTATCATAATGAATATAGCATACTGTAACTATCATAATGAGTATATCATAGTGAGTATAGCATACTGTAACTATCATAATGAGTATAGCCTACAGTAACTATCATAATGAGTATTTCATAATGATTATAGCATACTGTAACTATCATAATGAGTATAGCATAATGAGTATAGCCTACTGTAACTATCATAATGAGTATAGCCTACTGTAACTATCATAATGAGTATATCATAATGAGTATAGCATACTGTAACTATCATAATGAGTATAGCCTACTGTAACTATCATAATGATTATATCATAATGAGTATAGCATACTGTAACTATCATAATGAGTATAGCCTACTGTAACTATCATAATGAGTATATCATAATGAGTATAGCATACTGTAACTACCATAATGAGTATATCATAATAAGTATAGCATACTGTAGCTATCATAATGAGTATAGCCTACTGTAACTATCATAATGAGTATAGCCTACTTTAACTATCATAATGAGTATATCATAATGAGTATAGCATACTGTAACTATCATAATGAGTATATCATACTGTAACTATCATAATGAGTATATCATACTGAAACTATCATAATGAGTATATCATAATGAGTATAGCCTACTGTAACTATCATAATGAGTATAGACTACTGTAACTATCATAATGAGTATATCATAATGTGTATAGCCTACTGTAACTACCATAATGAGTATAGCATACTGTAGCTATCATAATGAGTATAGCATAATGAGTATAGCATACTGTAACTATCATAATGAGTATATCATAATGAGTATAGCCTACTGTAACTATCATAATGAGTATATCATAATGTGTTTAGCCTACTGTAACTACCATAATGAGTATAGCATACTGTAACTATCATAATGAGTATATCATAATGAGTATAGCCTACTGTTACTATCATAATGAGTATAGCCTACTGTAACTATCATAATGAGTATCGCATAATGTGTATAGCCTACTGTAACTACCATAATGAGTATAGCATACTGTAACTATCGTAATGAGTATAGCCTACTGTAACTACCATAATGAATATAGCCTACTGTAACTATCATAATGAGTATAGCATACTGTAACTATCATAATGAGTATATCATAATGTGTATAGCCTACTGTAACTACCATAATGAGTATAGCATACTGTAACTATCATAATGAGTATAGCATAATGAGTATAGCCTACTGTAATTATCATAATGAGTATATCATACTGTAATTATCATAATGAGTATAGCATACTGTAACTATCATTATGAGTATAGCCTACAGTAACTATCATAATGAGTATTTCATAATGAGTATAGCATACTGTAACTATCATAATGAGTATAGCATAATGAGTATAGCCGACTGTAACTATCATAATGAGTATAGCCTACTGTAACTATCATAATGAGTATATCATAATGAGTATAGCATACTGTAACTATCATAATGAGTATATCATAATAAGTATAGCATACTGTAGCTATCATAATGAGTATAGCCTACTGTAACTATCATAATGAGTATAGTCTACTGTAACTATCATAATGAGTATATCATACTGTAACTATCATAATGAGTATATCATAATAAGTATAGCATACTGTAACTATCATAATGAGTATAGCCTACTGTAACTATCATAATGAGTATAGCCTACTGTAACTATCATAATGAGTATATCATACTGTAACTATCATAATGAGTATATCATACTGAAACTATCATAATGAGTATATCATAATGAGTATAGCCTACTGTAACTATCATAATGAGTATATCATACTGAAACTATCATAATGAGTATATCATAATGAGTATAGCCTACTGTAACTATCATAATGAGTATATCATACTGTAACTATCATAATGAGTATATCATACTGTAATTATCATAATGAGTATATCATACTGAGTATAGCATACTGTAACTACCATAATGAGTATATCATACTGTAACTATCATAATGAGTATAGCATACTGTAACTATCATAATGAGTATAGCATACTGTAACTATCATACTGAGAATATCATAATGAGTATAGCCTACTGTAACTATCATAATGAGTATCGCATAATGAGTATAGCATATTTAACTATCATAATGAGTATAGCCTACAGTAACTATCATAATGAGTATTTCATAATGAGTATAGCATACTGTAACTATCATAATGAGTATAGCCTACTGTAACTATCATAATGAGTATTTCATAATGAGTATAGCATACTGTAACTATCATAATGAGTATAGCATAATGAGTATGTCCTACTGTAACTATCATAATGAGTATAGCCTACTGTAACTATCATAATGAGTATAGCATAATGAGTATATCATACTGTAACTATCATAATGAGTATAGCCTACTGTAACTATCATAATGAATATAGCCTACTGTAACTATCATAATGAGTATCTCATAATGAGTATAGCATACTGTAACTATCATAATGAGTATAGCATAATGAGTATAGTCTACTGTAACTATCATAATGAGTATAGCCTACTGTAACTATCATAATGAGTATATCATAATGTGTATAGCCTACTGTAACTATCATCATGAGTATATCATAATGAGTATAGCCTACTGTAACTATCATAATGAGTATAGCCTACTGTAACTATCATAATGAGTATATCATAATGTGTATAGCCTACTGTAACTACCATAATGAGTATAGCATACTGTAACTATCATAATGAGTATATCATAATGAGTATAGCCTACTGTAACTATCATAATGAGTATAGCCTACTGTAACTATCATAATGAGTATATCATAATGAGTATAGCCACTGTAACTATCATAATGAGTATAGCCTACTGTAACTATCATAATGAGTATATCATAATGTGTATAGCCTACTGTAACTACCATAATGAGTATAGCATACTGTAATTATCATAATGAGTATATCATACTGTAACTACCATAATGAGTATAGCATAATGAGTATAGCATACTGTAACTATCATAATGAGTATATCATAATGAGTATAGCATACTGTAACTATCATAATGAGTATAGCATAATGAGTATAGCATACTGTAACTATCATAATGAGTATAGCCTACTGTAACTATCATAATGAGTATAGCATAATGTGTATAGCCTACTGTAACTACCATAATGAGTATAGCATACTGTAACTATCATAATGAGTATAGCCTACTGTAACTAGCATAATCAGTATAGCATACTGTAACTATCATAATGAGTATAGCATATTGTAACTATCATAATGAGTATATCATAATGTGTATAGTCTACTGTAACTACCATAATGAGTATAGCATACTGTAACTATCATAATGAGTATATCATAATGTGTATAGCCTACTGTAACTACCATAATTAGTACAGCCTACTGTAACTATCATAATGAGTATAGCATAATGTAACTATCATAATGAGTATATCATAATGTGTATAGCCTACTGTAACTACCATATTGAGTATAGCATACTGTAACTATCATAATGAGTATAGCATAATGAGTATAGCCTACTGTAATTATCATAATGAGTATATCATACTGTAATTATCATAATGAGTATAGCATACTGTAACTATCATAATGAATATAGCATACTGTAACTATCATAATGAGTATATCATAGTGAGTATAGCATACTGTAACTATCATAATGAGTATAGCCTACAGTAACTATCATAATGAGTATTTCATAATGATTATAGCATACTGTAACTATCATAATGAGTATAGCATAATGAGTATAGCCTACTGTAACTATCATAATGAGTATAGCCTACTGTAACTATCATAATGAGTATATCATAATGAGTATAGCATACTGTAACTATCATAATGAGTATAGCCTACTGTAACTATCATAATGATTATATCATAATGAGTATAGCATACTGTAACTATCATAATGAGTATATCATACTGTAACTATCATAATGAGTATATCATACTGAAACTATCATAATGAGTATATCATAATGAGTATAGCCTACTGTAACTATCATAATGAGTATATCATACTGAAACTATCATAATGAGTATATCATAATGAGTATAGCCTACTGTAACTATCATGAGTATATCATACTGTAATTATCATAATGAGTATATCATACTGAAACTATCATAATGAGTATAGCCTACTGTAACTATCATAATGAGTGTATCATAATGAGTATAGCATACTGTAACTACCATAATGAGTATATCATAATAAGTATAGCATACTGTAGCTATCATAACGAGTATAGCATACTGTAACTATCATAATGAGTATAGCCTACTGTAACTATCATAATGAGTATATCATAATGTGTATAGCATACTGTAACTATCATAATGAGTATATCATACTGTAACTATCATAATGAGTATATCATAATGTGTATAGCCTACTGTAACTACCATAATGAGTATAGCATACTGTAACTATCATAATGAGTATATCATAATGAGTATAGCCTACTGTAACTATCATAATGAGTATAGCCTACTGTAACTATCATAATGAGTATATCATAATGAGTATAGCCTACTGTAACTATCATAATGAGTATAGCCTACTGTAACTATCATAATGAGTATATCATAATGTGTATAGCCTACTGTAACTACCATAATGAGTATAGCATACTGTAATTATCATAATGAGTATATCATACTGTAACTACCATAATGAGTATAGCATAATGAGTATAGCATACTGTAACTATCATAATGAGTATATCATAATGAGTATAGCATACTGTAACTATCATAATGAGTATAGCATAATGAGTATAGCATACTGTAACTATCATAATGAGTATAGCCTACTGTAACTATCATAATGAGTATAGCATAATGTGTATAGCCTACTGTAACTACCATAATGAGTATAGCATACTGTAACTATCATAATGAGTATAGCCTACTGTAACTAGCATAATCAGTATAGCATACTGTAACTATCATAATGAGTATAGCATATTGTAACTATCATAATGAGTATATCATAATGTGTATAGCCTACTGTAACTACCATAATGAGTATAGCATACTGTAACTATCATAATGAGTATATCATAATGTGTATAGCCTACTGTAACTACCATAATGAGTATAGCCTACTGTAACTATCATAATGAGTATAGCATAATGTAACTATCATAATGAGTATATCATAATGTGTATAGCCTACTGTAACTACCATATTGAGTATAGCATACTGTAACTATCATAATGAGTATAGCATAATGAGTATAGCCTACTGTAATTATCATAATGAGTATATATACTGTAATTATCATAATGAGTATAGCATACTGTAACTATCATAATGAATATAGCATACTGTAACTATCATAATGAGTATTTCATAATGAGTATAGCATACTGTAACTATCATAATGAGTATAGCATAATGAGTATAGCCGACTGTAACTATCATAATGAGTATAGCCTACTGTAACTATCATAATGAGTATATCATAATGAGTATAGCATACTGTAACTATCATAATGAGTATATCATAATAAGTATAGCATACTGTAGCTATCATAATGAGTATAGCCTACTGTAACTATCATAATGAGTATAGTCTACTGTAACTATCATAATGAGTATATCATACTGTAACTATCATAATGAGTATATCATAATAAGTATAGCATACTGTAACTATCATAATGAGTATAGCCTACTGTAACTATCATAATGAGTATAGCCTACTGTAACTATCATAATGAGTATATCATACTGTAACTATCATAATGAGTATATCATACTGAAACTATCATAATGAGTATATCATAATGAGTATAGCCTACTGTAACTATCATAATGAGTATATCATACTGAAACTATCATAATGAGTATATCATAATGAGTATAGCCTACTGTAACTATCATAATGAGTATATCATACTGTAACTATCATAATGAGTATATCATACTGTAATTATCATAATGAGTATATCATACTGAGTATAGCATACTGTAACTACCATAATGAGTATATCATACTGTAACTATCATAATGAGTATAGCATACTGTAACTATCATAATGAGTATAGCATACTGTAACTATCATACTGAGAATATCATAATGAGTATAGCCTACTGTAACTATCATAATGAGTATCGCATAATGAGTATAGCATATTTAACTATCATAATGAGTATAGCCTACAGTAACTATCATAATGAGTATTTCATAATGAGTATAGCATACTGTAACTATCATAATGAGTATAGCCTACTGTAACTATCATAATGAGTATTTCATAATGAGTATAGCATACTGTAACTATCATAATGAGTATAGCATAATGAGTATGTCCTACTGTAACTATCATAATGAGTATAGCCTACTGTAACTATCATAATGAGTATAGCATAATGAGTATATCATACTGTAACTATCATAATGAGTATAGCCTACTGTAACTATCATAATGAATATAGCCTACTGTAACTATCATAATGAGTATCGCATAATGAGTATAGCATACTGTAACTATCATAATGAGTATAGCATAATGAGTATAGTCTACTGTAACTATCATAATGAGTATAGCCTACTGTAACTATCATAATGAGTATATCATAATGTGTATAGCCTACTGTAACTATCATCATGAGTATATCATAATGAGTATAGCCTACTGTAACTATCATAATGAGTATAGCCTACTGTAACTATCATAATGAGTATATCATAATGTGTATAGCCTACTGTAACTACCATAATGAGTATAGCATACTGTAACTATCATAATGAGTATATCATAATGAGTATAGCCTACTGTAACTATCATAATGAGTATAGCCTACTGTAACTATCATAATGAGTATATCATAATGAGTATAGCCACTGTAACTATCATAATGAGTATAGCCTACTGTAACTATCATAATGAGTATATCATAATGTGTATAGCCTACTGTAACTACCATAATGAGTATAGCATACTGTAATTATCATAATGAGTATATCATACTGTAACTACCATAATGAGTATAGCATAATGAGTATAGCATACTGTAACTATCATAATGAGTATATCATAATGAGTATAGCATACTGTAACTATCATAATGAGTATAGCATAATGAGTATTGCATACTGTAACTATCATAATGAGTATAGCCTACTGTAACTATCATAATGAGTATAGCATAATGTGTATAGCCTACTGTAACTACCATAATGAGTATAGCATACTGTAACTATCATAATGAGTATAGCCTACTGTAACTAGCATAATCAGTATAGCATACTGTAACTATCATAATGAGTATAGCATATTGTAACTATCATAATGAGTATATCATAATGTGTATAGTCTACTGTAACTACCATAATGAGTATAGCATACTGTAACTATCATAATGAGTATATCATAATGTGTATAGCCTACTGTAACTACCATAATTAGTACAGCCTACTGTAACTATCATAATGAGTATAGCATAATGTAACTATCATAATGAGTATATCATAATGTGTATAGCCTACTGTAACTACCATATTGAGTATAGCATACTGTAACTATCATAATGAGTATAGCATAATGAGTATAGCCTACTGTAATTATCATAATGAGTATATCATACTGTAATTATCATAATGAGTATAGCATACTGTAACTATCATAATGAATATAGCATACTGTAACTATCATAATGAGTATATCATAGTGAGTATAGCATACTGTAACTATCATAATGAGTATAGCCTACAGTAACTATCATAATGAGTATTTCATAATGATTATAGCATACTGTAACTATCATAATGAGTATAGCATAATGAGTATAGCCTACTGTAACTATCATAATGAGTATAGCCTACTGTAACTATCATAATGAGTATATCATAATGAGTATAGCATACTGTAACTATCATAATGAGTATAGCCTACTGTAACTATCATAATGATTATATCATAATGAGTATAGCATACTGTAACTATCATAATGAGTATATCATACTGTAACTATCATAATGAGTATATCATACTGAAACTATCATAATGAGTATATCATAATGAGTATAGCCTACTGTAACTATCATAATGAGTATATCATACTGAAACTATCATAATGAGTATATCATAATGAGTATAGCCTACTGTAACTATCATGAGTATATCATACTGTAATTATCATAATGAGTATATCATACTGAAACTATCATAATGAGTATAGCCTACTGTAACTATCATAATGAGTGTTTCATAATGAGTATAGCATACTGTAACTACCATAATGAGTATATCATAATAAGTATAGCATACTGTAGCTATCATAACGAGTATAGCATACTGTAACTATCATAATGAGTATAGCCTACTGTAACTATCATAATGAGTATATCATAATGAGTATAGCATACTGTAACTATCATAATGAGTATATCATACTGTAACTATCATAATGAGTATATCATAATGTGTATAGCCTACTGTAACTACCATAATGAGTATAGCATACTGTAACTATCATAATGAGTATATCATAATGAGTATAGCCTACTGTAACTATCATAATGAGTATAGCCTACTGTAACTATCATAATGAGTATATCATAATGAGTATAGCCTACTGTAACTATCATAATGAGTATAGCCTACTGTAACTATCATAATGAGTATATCATAATGTGTATAGCCTACTGTAACTACCATAATGAGTATAGCATACTGTAATTATCATAATGAGTATATCATACTGTAACTACCATAATGAGTATAGCATAATGAGTATAGCATACTGTAACTATCATAATGAGTATATCATAATGAGTATAGCATACTGTAACTATCATAATGAGTATAGCATAATGAGTATAGCATACTGTAACTATCATAATGAGTATAGCCTACTGTAACTATCATAATGAGTATAGCATAATGTGTATAGCCTACTGTAACTACCATAATGAGTATAGCATACTGTAACTATCATAATGAGTATAGCCTACTGTAACTAGCATAATCAGTATAGCATACTGTAACTATCATAATGAGTATAGCATATTGTAACTATCATAATGAGTATATCATAATGTGTATAGCCTACTGTAACTACCATAATGAGTATAGCATACTGTAACTATCATAATGAGTATATCATAATGTGTATAGCCTACTGTAACTACCATAATGAGTATAGCCTACTGTAACTATCATAATGAGTATAGCATAATGTAACTATCATAATGAGTATATCATAATGTGTATAGCCTACTGTAACTACCATATTGAGTATAGCATACTGTAACTATCATAATGAGTATAGCATAATGAGTATAGCCTACTGTAATTATCATAATGAGTATATATACTGTAATTATCATAATGAGTATAGCATACTGTAACTATCATAATGAATATAGCATACTGTAACTATCATAATGAATATAGCCTACTGTAACTATCATAATGAGTATCGCATAAGGAGTATAGCATACTGTAACTATCATAATGAGTATAGCATAATGAGTATAGCATACTGTAACTATCATAATGAGTATATCATAATGAGTATAGCCTACTGTAACTATCATAATGAGTATAGCATACTGTAACTATCATAATGAGTATAGCATAATGAGTATAGCATACTGTAACTATCATAATGAGTATATCATAATGAGTATAGCCTACTGTAACTATCATAATGAGTATATCATAATGTGTATATCCTACTGTAACTACCATAATGAGTATAGCATACTGTAACTATCATAATAGGTATATCATAATGAGTATAGCCTACTGTTACTATCATAATGAGTATAGCCTACTGTAACTATCATAATGAGTATAGCATAATGTGTATAGCCTACTGTAACTACCATAATGAGTATAGCATACTGTAACTATCATAATGAGTATAGCCTACTGTAACTAGCATAATCAGTATAGCATACTGTAACTATAATAATGAGTATAGCATATTGTAACTATCATAATGAGTATATCATAATGTGTATAGCCTACTGTAACTACCATAATGAGTATAGCATACTGTAACTATCATAATGAGTATATCATAATGTGTATAGCCTACTGTAACTACCATAATGAGTATAGCATACTGTAACTATCATAATGAGTATAGCATAATGTGTATAGCCTACTGTAACTACCATAATGATTCTAGCCTACTGTAATTATCATAATGAGTATATCATACTGTAATTATCATAATGAGTATAGCATACTGTAACTATCATAATGAATATAGCATACTGTAACTATCATAATGAGTATATCATAGTGAGTATAGCATACTGTAACTATCATAATGAGTATAGCCTACAGTAACTATCATAATGATTATTTCATAATGAGTATAGCATACTGTAACTATCATAATGAGTATAGCATAATGAGTATAGCCTACTGTAACTATCATAATGAGTATAGCCTACTGTAACTATCATAATGAGTATATCATAATGAGTATAGCATACTGTAACTATCATAATGAGTATATCATAATAAGTATAGCATACTGTAGCTATCATAATGAGTATAGCCCACTGTAACTATCATAATGAGTATAGCCTACTGTAACTATCATAATGAGTATATCATAATGAGTATAGCATACTGTAACTATCATAATGAGTATATCATACTGTAACTATCATAATGAGTATATCATACTGAAACTATCATAATGAGTATATCATAATGAGTATAGCCTACTGTAACTATCATAATGAGTATAGACTACTGTAACTATCATAATGAGTATATCATAATGTGTATAGCCTACTGTAACTACCATAATGAGTATAGCATACTGTAGCTATCATAATGAGTATAGCATAATGAGTATAGCATACTGTAACTATCATAATGAGTATATCATAATGAGTATAGCCTACTGTAACTATCATAATGAGTATATCATAATGTGTTTAGCCTACTGTAACTACCATAATGAGTATAGCATACTGTAACTATCATAATGAGTATATCATAATGAGTATAGCCTACTGTTACTATCATAATGAGTATAGCCTACTGTAACTATCATAATGAGTATAGCATAATGTGTATAGCCTACTGTAACTACCATAATGAGTATAGCATACTGTAACTATCGTAATGAGTATAGCCTACTGTAACTACCATAATGAATATAGCCTACTGTAACTACCATAATGAGTATAGCATACTGTAACTATCATAATGAGTATAGCATAATGTGTATAGCCTACTGTAACTACCATAATGATTCTAGCCTACTGTAATTATCATAATGAGTATATCATACTGTAATTATCATAATGAGTATAGCATACTGTAACTATCATAATGAATATAGCATACTGTAACTATCATAATGAGTATATCATAGTGAGTATAGCATACTGTAACTATCATAATGAGTATAGCATAATGAGTATAGCCTACTGTAACTATCATAATGAGTATAGCCTACTGTAACTATCATAATGAGTATATCATAATGAGTATAGCATACTGTAACTATCATAATGAGTATATCATAATAAGTATAGCATACTGTAGCTATCATAATGAGTATAGCCTACTGTAACTATCATAATGAGTATAGCCTACTGTAACTATCATAATGAGTATATCATAATGAGTATAGCATACTGTAACTATCATAATGAGTATATCATACTGTAACTATCATAATGAGTATATCATACTGAAACTATCATAATGAGTATATCATAATGAGTATAGCCTACTGTAACTATCATAATGAGTATATCATACTGAAACTATCATAATGAGTATATCATAATGAAACTATCATAATGAGTATATCATAATGAGTATAGCATACTGTAACTATCATAATGAGTATATCATACTGTAACTATCATAGTGAGTATAGCATACTGTAACTATCATAATGAGTATAGCATAATGAGTATAGCCTACTGTAACTATCATAATGAGTATAGCCTACTGTAACTATCATAATGAGTATATCATAATGAGTATAGCATACTGTAACTATCATAATGAGTATATCATAATAAGTATAGCATACTGTAGCTATCATAATGAGTATAGCCTACTGTAACTATCATAATGAGTATAGCCTACTGTAACTATCATAATGAGTATATCATAATGAGTATAGCATACTGTAACTATCATAATGAGTATATCATACTGTAACTATCATAATGAGTATATCATACTGAAACTATCATAATGAGTATATCATAATGAGTATAGCCTACTGTAACTATCATAATGAGTATATCATACTGAAACTATCATAATGAGTATATCATAATGAAACTATCATAATGAGTATATCATACTGTAACTATCATAATGAGTATATCATACTGAAACTATCATAATGAGTATATCATAATGAGTATAGCCTACTGTAACTATCATGAGTATATCATACTGTAATTATCATAATGAGTATATCATACTGAAACTATCATAATGAGTATAGCCTACTGTAACTATCATAATGAGTATATCATAATGAGTATAGCATACTGTAACTACCATAATGAGTATATCATAATAAGTATAGCATACTGTAGCTATCATAATGAGTATAGCCTACTGTAACTATCATAATGAGTATAGCCTACTGTAACTATCATAATGAGTATATCATAATGAGTATAGCATACTGTAACTATCATAATGAGTATATCATACTGTAACTATCATAATGAGTATATCATACTGAAACTATCATAATGAGTATATCATAATGAGTATAGCCTACTGTAACTATCATAATGAGTATAGACTACTGTAACTATCATAATGAGTATATCATAATGTGTATAGCCTACTGTAACTACCATAATGAGTATAGCATACTGTAGCTATCATAATGAGTATAGCATAATGAGTATAGCATACTGTAACTATCATAATGAGTATATCATAATGAGTATAGCCTACTGTAACTATCATAATGAGTATATCATAATGTGTTTAGCCTACTGTAACTACCATAATGAGTATAGCATACTGTAACTATCATAATGAGTATATCATAATGAGTATAGCCTACTGTTACTATCATAATGAGTATAGCCTACTGTAACTATCATAATGAGTATAGCATAATGTGTATAGCCTACTGTAACTACCATAATGAGTATAGCATACTGTAACTATCGTAATGAGTATAGCCTACTGTAACTACCATAATGAATATAGCCTACTGTAACTATCATAATGAGTATAGCATACTGTAACTATCATAATGAGTATATCATAATGTGTATAGCCTACTGTAACTACCATAATGAGTATAGCATACTGTAACTATCATAATGAGTATAGCATAATGAGTATAGCCTACTGTAATTATCATAATGAGTATATCATACTGTAATTATCATAATGAGTATAGCATACTGTAACTATCATAATGAGTATAGCCTACAGTAACTATCATAATGAGTATTTCATAATGAGTATAGCATACTGTAACTATCATAATGAGTATAGCATAATGAGTATAGCCGACTGTAACTATCATAATGAGTATAGCCTACTGTAACTATCATAATGAGTATATCATAATGAGTATAGCATACTGTAACTATCATAATGAGTATATCATAATAAGTATAGCATACTGTAGCTATCATAATGAGTATAGCCTACTGTAACTATCATAATGAGTATAGTCTACTGTAACTATCATAATGAGTATATCATACTGTAACTATCATAATGAGTATATCATAATAAGTATAGCATACTGTAACTATCATAATGAGTATAGCCTACTGTAACTATCATAATGAGTATAGCCTACTGTAACTATCATAATGAGTATATCATACTGTAACTATCATAATGAGTATATCATACTGAAACTATCATAATGAGTATATCATAATGAGTATAGCCTACTGTAACTATCATAATGAGTATATCATACTGAAACTATCATAATGAGTATATCATAATGAGTATAGCCTACTGTAACTATCATAATGAGTATATCATACTGTAACTATCATAATGAGTATATCATACTGTAATTATCATAATGAGTATATCATACTGTAACTATCATAATGAGTATAGCATACTGTAACTATCATAATGAGTATAGCATACTGTAACTATCATACTGAGAATATCATAATGAGTATAGCCTACTGTAACTATCATAATGAGTATCGCATAATGAGTATAGCATATTTAACTATCATAATGAGTATAGCCTACAGTAACTATCATAATGAGTATTTCATAATGAGTATAGCATACTGTAACTATCATAATGAGTATAGCCTACTGTAACTATCATAATGAGTATTTCATAATGAGTATAGCATACTGTAACTATCATAATGAGTATAGCATAATGAGTATGTCCTACTGTAACTATCATAATGAGTATAGCCTACTGTAACTATCATAATGAGTATAGCATAATGAGTATATCATACTGTAACTATCATAATGAGTATAGCCTACTGTAACTATCATAATGAATATAGCCTACTGTAACTATCATAATGAGTATCGCATAATGAGTATAGCATACTGTAACTATCATAATGAGTATAGCATAATGAGTATAGTCTACTGTAACTATCATAATGAGTATAGCCTACTGTAACTATCATAATGAGTATATCATAATGTGTATAGCCTACTGTAACTATCATCATGAGTATATCATAATGAGTATAGCCTACTGTAACTATCATAATGAGTATAGCCTACTGTAACTATCATAATGAGTATATCATAATGTGTATAGCCTACTGTAACTACCATAATGAGTATAGCATACTGTAACTATCATAATGAGTATATCATAATGAGTATAGCCTACTGTAACTATCATAATGAGTATAGCCTACTGTAACTATCATAATGAGTATATCATAATGAGTATAGCCACTGTAACTATCATAATGAGTATAGCCTACTGTAACTATCATAATGAGTATATCATAATGTGTATAGCCTACTGTAACTACCATAATGAGTATAGCATACTGTAATTATCATAATGAGTATATCATACTGTAACTACCATAATGAGTATAGCATAATGAGTATAGCATACTGTAACTATCATAATGAGTATATCATAATGAGTATAGCATACTGTAACTATCATAATGAGTATAGCATAATGAGTATAGCATACTGTAACTATCATAATGAGTATAGCCTACTGTAACTATCATAATGAGTATAGCATAATGTGTATAGCCTACTGTAACTACCATAATGAGTATAGCATACTGTAACTATCATAATGAGTATAGCCTACTGTAACTAGCATAATCAGTATAGCATACTGTAACTATCATAATGAGTATAGCATATTGTAACTATCATAATGAGTATATCATAATGTGTATAGTCTACTGTAACTACCATAATGAGTATAGCATACTGTAACTATCATAATGAGTATATCATAATGTGTATAGCCTACTGTAACTACCATAATTAGTACAGCCTACTGTAACTATCATAATGAGTATAGCATAATGTAACTATCATAATGAGTATATCATAATGTGTATAGCCTACTGTAACTACCATTTTGAGTATAGCATACTGTAACTATCATAATGAGTATAGCATAATGAGTATAGCCTACTGTAATTATCATAATGAGTATATCATACTGTAATTATCATAATGAGTATAGCATACTGTAACTATCATAATGAATATAGCATACTGTAACTATCATAATGAGTATATCATAGTGAGTATAGCCTACTGTAACTATCATAATGAGTATAGCCTACTGTAACTATCATAATGAGTATAGCCTACAGTAACTATCATAATGAGTATTTCATAATGATTATAGCATACTGTAACTATCATAATGAGTATAGCATAATGAGTATAGCCTACTGTAACTATCATAATGAGTATAGCCTACTGTAACTATCATAATGAGTATATCATAATGAGTATAGCATACTGTAACTATCATAATGAGTATAGCCTACTGTAACTATCATAATGATTATATCATAATGAGTATAGCATACTGTAACTATCATAATGAGTATATCATACTGTAACTATCATAATGAGTATATCATACTGAAACTATCATAATGAGTATATCATAATGAGTATAGCCTACTGTAACTATCATAATGAGTATATCATACTGAAACTATCATAATGAGTATATCATAATGAGTATAGCCTACTGTAACTATCATGAGTATATCATACTGTAATTATCATAATGAGTATATCATACTGAAACTATCATAATGAGTATAGCCTACTGTAACTATCATAATGAGTATATCATAATGAGTATAGCATACTGTAACTATCATAATGAGTATATCATACTGTAACTATCATAATGAGTATATCATAATGTGTATAGCCTACTGTAACTACCATAATGAGTATAGCATACTGTAACTATCATAATGAGTATATCATAATGAGTATAGCCTACTGTAACTATCATAATGAGTATAGCCTACTGTAACTATCATAATGAGTATATCATAATGAGTATAGCCTACTGTAACTATCATAATGAGTATAGCCTACTGTAACTATCATAATGAGTATATCATAATGTGTATAGCCTACTGTAACTACCATAATGAGTATAGCATACTGTAATTATCATAATGAGTATATCATACTGTAACTACCATAATGAGTATAGCATAATGAGTATAGCATACTGTAACTATCATAATGAGTATATCATAATGAGTATAGCATACTGTAACTATCATAATGAGTATAGCATAATGAGTATAGCATACTGTAACTATCATAATGAGTATAGCCTACTGTAACTATCATAATGAGTATAGCATAATGTGTATAGCCTACTGTAACTACCATAATGAGTATAGCATACTGTAACTATCATAATGAGTATAGCCTACTGTAACTAGCATAATCAGTATAGCATACTGTAACTATCATAATGAGTATAGCATATTGTAACTATCATAATGAGTATATCATAATGTGTATAGCCTACTGTAACTACCATAATGAGTATAGCATACTGTAACTATCATAATGAGTATATCATAATGTGTATAGCCTACTGTAACTACCATAATGAGTATAGCCTACTGTAACTATCATAATGAGTATAGCATAATGTAACTATCATAATGAGTATATCATAATGTGTATAGCCTACTGTAACTACCATATTGAGTATAGCATACTGTAACTATCATAATGAGTATAGCATAATGAGTATAGCCTACTGTAATTATCATAATGAGTATATATACTGTAATTATCATAATGAGTATAGCATACTGTAACTATCATAATGAATATAGCATACTGTAACTATCATAATGAGTATTTCATAATGAGTATAGCATACTGTAACTATCATAATGAGTATAGCATAATGAGTATAGCCGACTGTAACTATCATAATGAGTATAGCCTACTGTAACTATCATAATGAGTATATCATAATGAGTATAGCATACTGTAACTATCATAATGAGTATATCATAATAAGTATAGCATACTGTAGCTATCATAATGAGTATAGCCTACTGTAACTATCATAATGAGTATAGTCTACTGTAACTGTCATAATGAGTATATCATACTGTAACTATCATAATGAGTATATCATAATAAGTATAGCATACTGTAACTATCATAATGAGTATAGCCTACTGTAACTATCATAATGAGTATAGCCTACTGTAACTATCATAATGAGTATATCATACTGTAACTATCATAATGAGTATATCATACTGAAACTATCATAATGAGTATATCATAATGAGTATAGCCTACTGTAACTATCATAATGAGTATATCATACTGAAACTATCATAATGAGTATATCATAATGAGTATAGCCTACTGTAACTATCATAATGAGTATATCATACTGTAACTATCATAATGAGTATATCATACTGTAATTATCATAATGAGTATATCATACTGAGTATAGCATACTGTAACTACCATAATGAGTATATCATACTGTAACTATCATAATGAGTATAGCATACTGTAACTATCATAATGAGTATAGCATACTGTAACTATCATACTGAGAATATCATAATGAGTATAGCCTACTGTAACTATCATAATGAGTATCGCATAATGAGTATAGCATATTTAACTATCATAATGAGTATAGCCTACAGTAACTATCATAATGAGTATTTCATAATGAGTATAGCATACTGTAACTATCATAATGAGTATAGCCTACTGTAACTATCATAATGAGTATTTCATAATGAGTATAGCATACTGTAACTATCATAATGAGTATAGCATAATGAGTATGTCCTACTGTAACTATCATAATGAGTATAGCCTACTGTAACTATCATAATGAGTATAGCATAATGAGTATATCATACTGTAACTATCATAATGAGTATAGCCTACTGTAACTATCATAATGAATATAGCCTACTGTAACTATCATAATGAGTATCGCATAATGAGTATAGCATACTGTAACTATCATAATGAGTATAGCATAATGAGTATAGTCTACTGTAACTATCATAATGAGTATAGCCTACTGTAACTATCATAATGAGTATATCATAATGTGTATAGCCTACTGTAACTATCATCATGAGTATATCATAATGAGTATAGCCTACTGTAACTATCATAATGAGTATAGCCTACTGTAACTATCATAATGAGTATATCATAATGTGTATAGCCTACTGTAACTACCATAATGAGTATAGCATACTGTAACTATCATAATGAGTATATCATAATGAGTATAGCCTACTGTAACTATCATAATGAGTATAGCCTACTGTAACTATCATAATGAGTATATCATAATGAGTATAGCCACTGTAACTATCATAATGAGTATAGCCTACTGTAACTATCATAATGAGTATATCATAATGTGTATAGCCTACTGTAACTACCATAATGAGTATAGCATACTGTAATTATCATAATGAGTATATCATACTGTAACTACCATAATGAGTATAGCATAATGAGTATAGCATACTGTAACTATCATAATGAGTATATCATAATGAGTATAGCATACTGTAACTATCATAATGAGTATAGCATAATGAGTATAGCATACTGTAACTATCATAATGAGTATAGCCTACTGTAACTATCATAATGAGTATAGCATAATGTGTATAGCCTACTGTAACTACCATAATGAGTATAGCATACTGTAACTATCATAATGAGTATAGCCTACTGTAACTAGCATAATCAGTATAGCATACTGTAACTATCATAATGAGTATAGCATATTGTAACTATCATAATGAGTATATCATAATGTGTATAGTCTACTGTAACTACCATAATGAGTATAGCATACTGTAACTATCATAATGAGTATATCATAATGTGTATAGCCTACTGTAACTACCATAATTAGTACAGCCTACTGTAACTATCATAATGAGTATAGCATAATGTAACTATCATAATGAGTATATCATAATGTGTATAGCCTACTGTAACTACCATATTGAGTATAGCATACTGTAACTATCATAATGAGTATAGCATAATGAGTATAGCCTACTGTAATTATCATAATGAGTATATCATACTGTAATTATCATAATGAGTATAGCATACTGTAACTATCATAATGAATATAGCATACTGTAACTATCATAATGAGTATATCATAGTGAGTATAGCATACTGTAACTATCATAATGAGTATAGCCTACAGTAACTATCATAATGAGTATTTCATAATGATTATAGCATACTGTAACTATCATAATGAGTATAGCATAATGAGTATAGCCTACTGTAACTATCATAATGAGTATAGCCTACTGTAACTATCATAATGAGTATATCATAATGAGTATAGCATACTGTAACTATCATAATGAGTATAGCCTACTGTAACTATCATAATGATTATATCATAATGAGTATAGCATACTGTAACTATCATAATGAGTATATCATACTGTAACTATCATAATGAGTATATCATACTGAAACTATCATAATGAGTATATCATAATGAGTATAGCCTACTGTAACTATCATAATGAGTATATCATACTGAAACTATCATAATGAGTATATCATAATGAGTATAGCCTACTGTAACTATCATGAGTATATCATACTGTAATTATCATAATGAGTATATCATACTGAAACTATCATAATGAGTATAGCCTACTGTAACTATCATAATGAGTGTATCATAATGAGTATAGCATACTGTAACTACCATAATGAGTATATCATAATAAGTATAGCATACTGTAGCTATCATAACGAGTATAGCCTACTGTAACTATCATAATGAGTATAGCCTACTGTAACTATCATAATGAGTATATCATAATGAGTATAGCATACTGTAACTATCATAATGAGTATATCATACTGTAACTATCATAATGAGTATATCATAATGTGTATAGCCTACTGTAACTACCATAATGAGTATAGCATACTGTAACTATCATAATGAGTATATCATAATGAGTATAGCCTACTGTAACTATCATAATGAGTATAGCCTACTGTAACTATCATAATGAGTATATCATAATGAGTATAGCCTACTGTAACTATCATAATGAGTATAGCCTACTGTAACTATCATAATGAGTATATCATAATGTGTATAGCCTACTGTAACTACCATAATGAGTATAGCATACTGTAATTATCATAATGAGTATATCATACTGTAACTACCATAATGAGTATAGCATAATGAGTATAGCATACTGTAACTATCATAATGAGTATATCATAATGAGTATAGCATACTGTAACTATCATAATGAGTATAGCATAATGAGTATAGCATACTGTAACTATCATAATGAGTATAGCCTACTGTAACTATCATAATGAGTATAGCATAATGTGTATAGCCTACTGTAACTACCATAATGAGTATAGCATACTGTAACTATCATAATGAGTATAGCCTACTGTAACTAGCATAATCAGTATAGCATACTGTAACTATCATAATGAGTATAGCATATTGTAACTATCATAATGAGTATATCATAATGTGTATAGCCTACTGTAACTACCATAATGAGTATAGCATACTGTAACTATCATAATGAGTATATCATAATGTGTATAGCCTACTGTAACTACCATAATGAGTATAGCCTACTGTAACTATCATAATGAGTATAGCATAATGTAACTATCATAATGAGTATATCATAATGTGTATAGCCTACTGTAACTACCATATTGAGTATAGCATACTGTAACTATCATAATGAGTATAGCATAATGAGTATAGCCTACTGTAATTATCATAATGAGTATATATACTGTAATTATCATAATGAGTATAGCATACTGTAACTATCATAATGAATATAGCATACTGTAACTATCATAATGAATATAGCCTACTGTAACTATCATAATGAGTATCGCATAAGGAGTATAGCATACTGTAACTATCATAATGAGTATAGCATAATGAGTATAGCATACTGTAACTATCATAATGAGTATATCATAATGAGTATAGCCTACTGTAACTATCATAATGAGTATAGCATACTGTAACTATCATAATGAGTATAGCATAATGAGTATAGCATACTGTAACTATCATAATGAGTATATCATAATGAGTATAGCCTACTGTAACTATCATAATGAGTATATCATAATGTGTATATCCTACTGTAACTACCATAATGAGTATAGCATACTGTAACTATCATAATAGGTATATCATAATGAGTATAGCCTACTGTTACTATCATAATGAGTATAGCCTACTGTAACTATCATAATGAGTATAGCATAATGTAACTATCATAATGAGTATATCATACTGTAACTACCATAATGAGTATAGCATAATGAGTATAGCATACTGTAACTATCATAATGAGTATATCATAATGAGTATAGCATACTGTAACTATCATAATGAGTATAGCATAATGAGTATAGCATACTGTAACTATCATAATGAGTATAGCCTACTGTAACTATCATAATGAGTATAGCATAATGTGTATAGCCTACTGTAACTACCATAATGAGTATAGCATACTGTAACTATCATAATGAGTATAGCCTACTGTAACTAGCATAATCAGTATAGCATACTGTAACTATCATAATGAGTATAGCATATTGTAACTATCATAATGAGTATATCATAATGTGTATAGTCTACTGTAACTACCATAATGAGTATAGCATACTGTAACTATCATAATGAGTATATCATAATGTGTATAGCCTACTGTAACTACCATAATTAGTACAGCCTACTGTAACTATCATAATGAGTATAGCATAATGTAACTATCATAATGAGTATATCATAATGTGTATAGCCTACTGTAACTACCATTTTGAGTATAGCATACTGTAACTATCATAATGAGTATAGCATAATGAGTATAGCCTACTGTAATTATCATAATGAGTATATCATACTGTAATTATCATAATGAGTATAGCATACTGTAACTATCATAATGAATATAGCATACTGTAACTATCATAATGAGTATATCATAGTGAGTATAGCCTACTGTAACTATCATAATGAGTATAGCCTACTGTAACTATCATAATGAGTATAGCCTACAGTAACTATCATAATGAGTATTTCATAATGATTATAGCATACTGTAACTATCATAATGAGTATAGCATAATGAGTATAGCCTACTGTAACTATCATAATGAGTATAGCCTACTGTAACTATCATAATGAGTATATCATAATGAGTATAGCATACTGTAACTATCATAATGAGTATAGCCTACTGTAACTATCATAATGATTATATCATAATGAGTATAGCATACTGTAACTATCATAATGAGTATATCATACTGTAACTATCATAATGAGTATATCATACTGAAACTATCATAATGAGTATATCATAATGAGTATAGCCTACTGTAACTATCATAATGAGTATATCATACTGAAACTATCATAATGAGTATATCATAATGAGTATAGCCTACTGTAACTATCATGAGTATATCATACTGTAATTATCATAATGAGTATATCATACTGAAACTATCATAATGAGTATAGCATAATGAGTATAGCCTACTGTAACTATCATAATGAGTATAGCCTACTGTAACTATCATAATGAGTATATCATAATGTGTATAGCCTACTGTAACTACCATAATGAGTATAGCATACTGTAATTATCATAATGAGTATATCATACTGTAACTACCATAATGAGTATAGCATAATGAGTATAGCATACTGTAACTATCATAATGAGTATATCATAATGAGTATAGCATACTGTAACTATCATAATGAGTATAGCATAATGAGTATAGCATACTGTAACTATCATAATGAGTATAGCCTACTGTAACTATCATAATGAGTATAGCATAATGTGTATAGCCTACTGTAACTACCATAATGAGTATAGCATACTGTAACTATCATAATGAGTATAGCCTACTGTAACTAGCATAATCAGTATAGCATACTGTAACTATCATAATGAGTATAGCATATTGTAACTATCATAATGAGTATATCATAATGTGTATAGTCTACTGTAACTACCATAATGAGTATAGCATACTGTAACTATCATAATGAGTATATCATAATGTGTATAGCCTACTGTAACTACCATAATTAGTACAGCCTACTGTAACTATCATAATGAGTATAGCATAATGTAACTATCATAATGAGTATATCATAATGTGTATAGCCTACTGTAACTACCATTTTGAGTATAGCATACTGTAACTATCATAATGAGTATAGCATAATGAGTATAGCCTACTGTAATTATCATAATGAGTATATCATACTGTAATTATCATAATGAGTATAGCATACTGTAACTATCATAATGAATATAGCATACTGTAACTATCATAATGAGTATATCATAGTGAGTATAGCCTACTGTAACTATCATAATGAGTATAGCCTACTGTAACTATCATAATGAGTATAGCCTACAGTAACTATCATAATGAGTATTTCATAATGATTATAGCATACTGTAACTATCATAATGAGTATAGCATAATGAGTATAGCCTACTGTAACTATCATAATGAGTATAGCCTACTGTAACTATCATAATGAGTATATCATAATGAGTATAGCATACTGTAACTATCATAATGAGTATAGCCTACTGTAACTATCATAATGATTATATCATAATGAGTATAGCATACTGTAACTATCATAATGAGTATATCATACTGTAACTATCATAATGAGTATATCATACTGAAACTATCATAATGAGTATATCATAATGAGTATAGCCTACTGTAACTATCATAATGAGTATATCATACTGAAACTATCATAATGAGTATATCATAATGAGTATAGCCTACTGTAACTATCATGAGTATATCATACTGTAATTATCATAATGAGTATATCATACTGAAACTATCATAATGAGTATAGCCTACTGTAACTATCATAATGAGTATATCATAATGAGTATAGCATACTGTAACTATCATAATGAGTATATCATACTGTAACTATCATAATGAGTATATCATAATGTGTATAGCCTACTGTAACTACCATAATGAGTATAGCATACTGTAACTATCATAATGAGTATATCATAATGAGTATAGCCTACTGTAACTATCATAATGAGTATAGCCTACTGTAACTATCATAATGAGTATATCATAATGAGTATAGCCTACTGTAACTATCATAATGAGTATAGCCTACTGTAACTATCATAATGAGTATATCATAATGTGTATAGCCTACTGTAACTACCATAATGAGTATAGCATACTGTAATTATCATAATGAGTATATCATACTGTAACTACCATAATGAGTATAGCATAATGAGTATAGCATACTGTAACTATCATAATGAGTATATCATAATGAGTATAGCATACTGTAACTATCATAATGAGTATAGCATAATGAGTATAGCATACTGTAACTATCATAATGAGTATAGCCTACTGTAACTATCATAATGAGTATAGCATAATGTGTATAGCCTACTGTAACTACCATAATGAGTATAGCATACTGTAACTATCATAATGAGTATAGCCTACTGTAACTAGCATAATCAGTATAGCATACTGTAACTATCATAATGAGTATAGCATATTGTAACTATCATAATGAGTATATCATAATGTGTATAGCCTACTGTAACTACCATAATGAGTATAGCATACTGTAACTATCATAATGAGTATATCATAATGTGTATAGCCTACTGTAACTACCATAATGAGTATAGCCTACTGTAACTATCATAATGAGTATAGCATAATGTAACTATCATAATGAGTATATCATAATGTGTATAGCCTACTGTAACTACCATATTGAGTATAGCATACTGTAACTATCATAATGAGTATAGCATAATGAGTATAGCCTACTGTAATTATCATAATGAGTATATATACTGTAATTATCATAATGAGTATAGCATACTGTAACTATCATAATGAATATAGCATACTGTAACTATCATAATGAGTATTTCATAATGAGTATAGCATACTGTAACTATCATAATGAGTATAGCATAATGAGTATAGCCGACTGTAACTATCATAATGAGTATAGCCTACTGTAACTATCATAATGAGTATATCATAATGAGTATAGCATACTGTAACTATCATAATGAGTATATCATAATAAGTATAGCATACTGTAGCTATCATAATGAGTATAGCCTACTGTAACTATCATAATGAGTATAGTCTACTGTAACTGTCATAATGAGTATATCATACTGTAACTATCATAATGAGTATATCATAATAAGTATAGCATACTGTAACTATCATAATGAGTATAGCCTACTGTAACTATCATAATGAGTATAGCCTACTGTAACTATCATAATGAGTATATCATACTGTAACTATCATAATGAGTATATCATACTGAAACTATCATAATGAGTATATCATAATGAGTATAGCCTACTGTAACTATCATAATGAGTATATCATACTGAAACTATCATAATGAGTATATCATAATGAGTATAGCCTACTGTAACTATCATAATGAGTATATCATACTGTAACTATCATAATGAGTATATCATACTGTAATTATCATAATGAGTATATCATACTGAGTATAGCATACTGTAACTACCATAATGAGTATATCATACTGTAACTATCATAATGAGTATAGCATACTGTAACTATCATAATGAGTATAGCATACTGTAACTATCATACTGAGAATATCATAATGAGTATAGCCTACTGTAACTATCATAATGAGTATCGCATAATGAGTATAGCATATTTAACTATCATAATGAGTATAGCCTACAGTAACTATCATAATGAGTATTTCATAATGAGTATAGCATACTGTAACTATCATAATGAGTATAGCCTACTGTAACTATCATAATGAGTATTTCATAATGAGTATAGCATACTGTAACTATCATAATGAGTATAGCATAATGAGTATGTCCTACTGTAACTATCATAATGAGTATAGCCTACTGTAACTATCATAATGAGTATAGCATAATGAGTATATCATACTGTAACTATCATAATGAGTATAGCCTACTGTAACTATCATAATGAATATAGCCTACTGTAACTATCATAATGAGTATCGCATAATGAGTATAGCATACTGTAACTATCATAATGAGTATAGCATAATGAGTATAGTCTACTGTAACTATCATAATGAGTATAGCCTACTGTAACTATCATAATGAGTATATCATAATGTGTATAGCCTACTGTAACTATCATCATGAGTATATCATAATGAGTATAGCCTACTGTAACTATCATAATGAGTATAGCCTACTGTAACTATCATAATGAGTATATCATAATGTGTATAGCCTACTGTAACTACCATAATGAGTATAGCATACTGTAACTATCATAATGAGTATATCATAATGAGTATAGCCTACTGTAACTATCATAATGAGTATAGCCTACTGTAACTATCATAATGAGTATATCATAATGAGTATAGCCACTGTAACTATCATAATGAGTATAGCCTACTGTAACTATCATAATGAGTATATCATAATGTGTATAGCCTACTGTAACTACCATAATGAGTATAGCATACTGTAATTATCATAATGAGTATATCATACTGTAACTACCATAATGAGTATAGCATAATGAGTATAGCATACTGTAACTATCATAATGAGTATATCATAATGAGTATAGCATACTGTAACTATCATAATGAGTATAGCATAATGAGTATAGCATACTGTAACTATCATAATGAGTATAGCCTACTGTAACTATCATAATGAGTATAGCATAATGTGTATAGCCTACTGTAACTACCATAATGAGTATAGCATACTGTAACTATCATAATGAGTATAGCCTACTGTAACTAGCATAATCAGTATAGCATACTGTAACTATCATAATGAGTATAGCATATTGTAACTATCATAATGAGTATATCATAATGTGTATAGTCTACTGTAACTACCATAATGAGTATAGCATACTGTAACTATCATAATGAGTATATCATAATGTGTATAGCCTACTGTAACTACCATAATTAGTACAGCCTACTGTAACTATCATAATGAGTATAGCATAATGTAACTATCATAATGAGTATATCATAATGTGTATAGCCTACTGTAACTACCATATTGAGTATAGCATACTGTAACTATCATAATGAGTATAGCATAATGAGTATAGCCTACTGTAATTATCATAATGAGTATATCATACTGTAATTATCATAATGAGTATAGCATACTGTAACTATCATAATGAATATAGCATACTGTAACTATCATAATGAGTATATCATAGTGAGTATAGCATACTGTAACTATCATAATGAGTATAGCCTACAGTAACTATCATAATGAGTATTTCATAATGATTATAGCATACTGTAACTATCATAATGAGTATAGCATAATGAGTATAGCCTACTGTAACTATCATAATGAGTATAGCCTACTGTAACTATCATAATGAGTATATCATAATGAGTATAGCATACTGTAACTATCATAATGAGTATAGCCTACTGTAACTATCATAATGATTATATCATAATGAGTATAGCATACTGTAACTATCATAATGAGTATATCATACTGTAACTATCATAATGAGTATATCATACTGAAACTATCATAATGAGTATATCATAATGAGTATAGCCTACTGTAACTATCATAATGAGTATATCATACTGAAACTATCATAATGAGTATATCATAATGAGTATAGCCTACTGTAACTATCATGAGTATATCATACTGTAATTATCATAATGAGTATATCATACTGAAACTATCATAATGAGTATAGCCTACTGTAACTATCATAATGAGTGTATCATAATGAGTATAGCATACTGTAACTACCATAATGAGTATATCATAATAAGTATAGCATACTGTAGCTATCATAACGAGTATAGCATACTGTAACTATCATAATGAGTATAGCCTACTGTAACTATCATAATGAGTATATCATAATGAGTATAGCATACTGTAACTATCATAATGAGTATATCATACTGTAACTATCATAATGAGTATATCATAATGTGTATAGCCTACTGTAACTACCATAATGAGTATAGCATACTGTAACTATCATAATGAGTATATCATAATGAGTATAGCCTACTGTAACTATCATAATGAGTATAGCCTACTGTAACTATCATAATGAGTATATCATAATGAGTATAGCCTACTGTAACTATCATAATGAGTATAGCCTACTGTAACTATCATAATGAGTATATCATAATGTGTATAGCCTACTGTAACTACCATAATGAGTATAGCATACTGTAATTATCATAATGAGTATATCATACTGTAACTACCATAATGAGTATAGCATAATGAGTATAGCATACTGTAACTATCATAATGAGTATATCATAATGAGTATAGCATACTGTAACTATCATAATGAGTATAGCATAATAAGTATAGCATACTGTAACTATCATAATGAGTATAGCCTACTGTAACTATCATAATGAGTATAGCATAATGTGTATAGCCTACTGTAACTACCATAATGAGTATAGCATACTGTAACTATCATAATGAGTATAGCCTACTGTAACTAGCATAATCAGTATAGCATACTGTAACTATCATAATGAGTATAGCATATTGTAACTATCATAATGAGTATATCATAATGTGTATAGCCTACTGTAACTACCATAATGAGTATAGCATACTGTAACTATCATAATGAGTATATCATAATGTGTATAGCCTACTGTAACTACCATAATGAGTATAGCCTACTGTAACTATCATAATGAGTATAGCATAATGTAACTATCATAATGAGTATATCATAATGTGTATAGCCTACTGTAACTACCATATTGAGTATAGCATACTGTAACTATCATAATGAGTATAGCATAATGAGTATAGCCTACTGTAATTATCATAATGAGTATATATACTGTAATTATCATAATGAGTATAGCATACTGTAACTATCATAATGAATATAGCATACTGTAACTATCATAATGAATATAGCCTACTGTAACTATCATAATGAGTATCGCATAAGGAGTATAGCATACTGTAACTATCATAATGAGTATAGCATAATGAGTATAGCATACTGTAACTATCATAATGAGTATATCATAATGAGTATAGCCTACTGTAACTATCATAATGAGTATAGCATACTGTAACTATCATAATGAGTATAGCATAATGAGTATAGCATACTGTAACTATCATAATGAGTATATCATAATGAGTATAGCCTACTGTAACTATCATAATGAGTATATCATAATGTGTATATCCTACTGTAACTACCATAATGAGTATAGCATACTGTAACTATCATAATAGGTATATCATAATGAGTATAGCCTACTGTTACTATCATAATGAGTATAGCCTACTGTAACTATCATAATGAGTATAGCATAATGTGTATAGCCTACTGTAACTACCATAATGAGTATAGCATACTGTAACTATCATAATGAGTATAGCCTACTGTAACTAGCATAATCAGTATAGCATACTGTAACTATAATAATGAGTATAGCATATTGTAACTATCATAATGAGTATATCATAATGTGTATAGCCTACTGTAACTACCATAATGAGTATAGCATACTGTAACTATCATAATGAGTATATCATACTGTAATTATCATAATGAGTATAGCATACTGTAACTATCATAATGAATATAGCATACTGTAACTATCATAATGAGTATATCATAGTGAGTATAGCATACTGTAACTATCATAATGAGTATAGCCTACAGTAACTATCATAATGATTATTTCATAATGAGTATAGCATACTGTAACTATCATAATGAGTATAGCATAATGAGTATAGCCTACTGTAACTATCATAATGAGTATAGCCTACTGTAACTATCATAATGAGTATATCATAATGAGTATAGCATACTGTAACTATCATAATGAGTATATCATAATAAGTATAGCATACTGTAGCTATCATAATGAGTATAGCCCACTGTAACTATCATAATGAGTATAGCCTACTGTAACTATCATAATGAGTATATCATAATGAGTATAGCATACTGTAACTATCATAATGAGTATATCATACTGTAACTATCATAATGAGTATATCATACTGAAACTATCATAATGAGTATATCATAATGAGTATAGCCTACTGTAACTATCATAATGAGTATATCATACTGAAACTATCATAATGAGTATATCATAATGAGTATAGCCTACTGTAACTATCATGAGTATATCATACTGTAATTATCATAATGAGTATATCATACTGAAACTATCATAATGAGTATAGCCTACTGTAACTATCATAATGAGTATATCATAATGAGTATAGCATACTGTAACTACAATAATGAGTATATCATAATAAGTATAGCATACTGTAGCTATCATAATGAGTATAGCCTACTGTAACTATCATAATGAGTATAGCCTACTGTAACTATCATAATGAGTATATCATAATGAGTATAGCATACTGTAACTATCATAATGAGTATATCATACTGTAACTATCATAATGAGTATATCATACTGAAACTATCATAATGAGTATATCATAATGAGTATAGCCTACTGTAACTATCATAATGAGTATAGACTACTGTAACTATCATAATGAGTATATCATAATGTGTATAGCCTACTGTAACTACCATAATGAGTATAGCATACTGTAGCTATCATAATGAGTATAGCATAATGAGTATAGCATACTGTAACTATCATAATGAGTATATCATAATGAGTATAGCCTACTGTAACTATCATAATGAGTATATCATAATGTGTTTAGCCTACTGTAACTATCATAATGAGTATAGCCTACTGTAACTATCATAATGAGTATATCATAATGTGTATAGCCTACTGTAACTACCATAATGAGTATAGCATACTGTAATTATCATAATGAGTATATCATACTGTAACTACCATAATGAGTATAGCATAATGAGTATAGCATACTGTAACTATCATAATGAGTATATCATAATGAGTATAGCATACTGTAACTATCATAATGAGTATAGCATAATGAGTATAGCATACTGTAACTATCATAATGAGTATAGCCTACTGTAACTATCATAATGAGTATAGCATAATGTGTATAGCCTACTGTAACTACCATAATGAGTATAGCATACTGTAACTATCATAATGAGTATAGCCTACTGTAACTAGCATAATCAGTATTGCATACTGTAACTATCATAATGAGTATAGCATATTGTAACTATCATAATGAGTATATCATAATGTGTATAGCCTACTGTAACTACCATAATGAGTATAGCATACTGTAACTATCATAATGAGTATATCATAATGTGTATAGCCTACTGTAACTACCATAATGAGTATAGCCTACTGTAACTATCATAATGAGTATAGCATAATGTAACTATCATAATGAGTATATCATAATGTGTATAGCCTACTGTAACTACCATATTGAGTATAGCATACTGTAACTATCATAATGAGTATAGCCTACTGTAATTATCATAATGAGTATATATACTGTAATTATCATAATGAGTATAGCATACTGTAACTATCATAATGAATATAGCATACTGTAACTATCATAATGAATATAGCCTACTGTAACTATCATAATGAGTATCGCATAAGGAGTATAGCATACTGTAACTATCATAATGAGTATAGCATAATGAGTATAGAATACTGTAACTATCATAATGAGTATATCATAATGAGTATAGCCTACTGTAACTATCATAATGAGTATAGCATACTGTAACTATCATAATGAGTATAGCATAATGAGTATAGCATACTGTAACTATCATAATGAGTATATCATAATGAGTATAGCCTACTGTAACTATCATAATGAGTATATCATAATGTGTATATCCTACTGTAACTACCATAATGAGTATAGCATACTGTAACTATCATAATAGGTATATCATAATGAGTATAGCCTACTGTTACTATCATAATGAGTATAGCCTACTGTAACTATCATAATGAGTATAGCATAATGTGTATAGCCTACTGTAACTACCATAATGAGTATAGCATACTGTAACTATCATAATGAGTATAGCCTACTGTAACTAGCATAATCAGTATAGCATACTGTAACTATAATAATGAGTATAGCATATTGTAACTATCATAATGAGTATATCATAATGTGTATAGCCTACTGTAACTACCATAATGAGTATAGCATACTGTAACTATCATAATGAGTATATCATAATGTGTATAGCCTACTGTAACTACCATAATGAGTATAGCATACTGTAACTATCATAATGAGTATAGCATAATGTGTATAGCCTACTGTAACTACCATAATGATTCTAGCCTACTGTAATTATCATAATGAGTATATCATACTGTAATTATCATAATGAGTATAGCATACTGTAACTATCATAATGAATATAGCATACTGTAACTATCATAATGAGTATATCATAGTGAGTATAGCATACTGTAACTATCATAATGAGTATAGCCTACAGTAACTATCATAATGATTATTTCATAATGAGTATAGCATACTGTAACTATCATAATGAGTATAGCATAATGAGTATAGCCTACTGTAACTATCATAATGAGTATAGCATACTGTAACTATCATACTGAGAATATCATAATGAGTATAGCCTACTGTAACTATCATAATGAGTATCGCATAATGAGTATAGCATATTTAACTATCATAATGAGTATAGCCTACAGTAACTATCATAATGAGTATTTCATAATGAGTATAGCATACTGTAACTATCATAATGAGTATAGCCTACTGTAACTATCATAATGAGTATTTCATAATGAGTATAGCATACTGTAACTATCATAATGAGTATAGCATAATGAGTATGTCCTACTGTAACTATCATAATGAGTATAGCCTACTGTAACTATCATAATGAGTATAGCATAATGAGTATATCATACTGTAACTATCATAATGAGTATAGCCTACTGTAACTATCATAATGAATATAGCCTACTGTAACTATCATAATGAGTATCGCATAATGAGTATAGCATACTGTAACTATCATAATGAGTATAGCATAATGAGTATAGTCTACTGTAACTATCATAATGAGTATAGCCTACTGTAACTATCATAATGAGTATATCATAATGTGTATAGCCTACTGTAACTATCATCATGAGTATATCATAATGAGTATAGCCTACTGTAACTATCATAATGAGTATAGCCTACTGTAACTATCATAATGAGTATATCATAATGTGTATAGCCTACTGTAACTACCATAATGAGTATAGCATACTGTAACTATCATAATGAGTATATCATAATGAGTATAGCCTACTGTAACTATCATAATGAGTATAGCCTACTGTAACTATCATAATGAGTATATCATAATGAGTATAGCCACTGTAACTATCATAATGAGTATAGCCTACTGTAACTATCATAATGAGTATATCATAATGTGTATAGCCTACTGTAACTACCATAATGAGTATAGCATACTGTAATTATCATAATGAGTATATCATACTGTAACTACCATAATGAGTATAGCATAATGAGTATAGCATACTGTAACTATCATAATGAGTATATCATAATGAGTATAGCATACTGTAACTATCATAATGAGTATAGCATAATGAGTATTGCATACTGTAACTATCATAATGAGTATAGCCTACTGTAACTATCATAATGAGTATAGCATAATGTGTATAGCCTACTGTAACTACCATAATGAGTATAGCATACTGTAACTATCATAATGAGTATAGCCTACTGTAACTAGCATAATCAGTATAGCATACTGTAACTATCATAATGAGTATAGCATATTGTAACTATCATAATGAGTATATCATAATGTGTATAGTCTACTGTAACTACCATAATGAGTATAGCATACTGTAACTATCATAATGAGTATATCATAATGTGTATAGCCTACTGTAACTACCATAATTAGTACAGCCTACTGTAACTATCATAATGAGTATAGCATAATGTAACTATCATAATGAGTATATCATAATGTGTATAGCCTACTGTAACTACCATATTGAGTATAGCATACTGTAACTATCATAATGAGTATAGCATAATGAGTATAGCCTACTGTAATTATCATAATGAGTATATCATACTGTAATTATCATAATGAGTATAGCATACTGTAACTATCATAATGAATATAGCATACTGTAACTATCATAATGAGTATATCATAGTGAGTATAGCATACTGTAACTATCATAATGAGTATAGCCTACAGTAACTATCATAATGAGTATTTCATAATGATTATAGCATACTGTAACTATCATAATGAGTATAGCATAATGAGTATAGCCTACTGTAACTATCATAATGAGTATAGCCTACTGTAACTATCATAATGAGTATATCATAATGAGTATAGCATACTGTAACTATCATAATGAGTATAGCCTACTGTAACTATCATAATGATTATATCATAATGAGTATAGCATACTGTAACTATCATAATGAGTATATCATACTGTAACTATCATAATGAGTATATCATACTGAAACTATCATAATGAGTATATCATAATGAGTATAGCCTACTGTAACTATCATAATGAGTATATCATACTGAAACTATCATAATGAGTATATCATAATGAGTATAGCCTACTGTAACTATCATGAGTATATCATACTGTAATTATCATAATGAGTATATCATACTGAAACTATCATAATGAGTATAGCCTACTGTAACTATCATAATGAGTGTATCATAATGAGTATAGCATACTGTAACTACCATAATGAGTATATCATAATAAGTATAGCATACTGTAGCTATCATAACGAGTATAGCCTACTGTAACTATCATAATGAGTATAGCCTACTGTAACTATCATAATGAGTATATCATAATGAGTATAGCATACTGTAACTATCATAATGAGTATATCATACTGTAACTATCATAATGAGTATATCATAATGTGTATAGCCTACTGTAACTACCATAATGAGTATAGCATACTGTAACTATCATAATGAGTATATCATAATGAGTATAGCCTACTGTAACTATCATAATGAGTATAGCCTACTGTAACTATCATAATGAGTATATCATAATGAGTATAGCCTACTGTAACTATCATAATGAGTATAGCCTACTGTAACTATCATAATGAGTATATCATAATGTGTATAGCCTACTGTAACTACCATAATGAGTATAGCATACTGTAATTATCATAATGAGTATATCATACTGTAACTACCATAATGAGTATAGCATAATGAGTATAGCATACTGTAACTATCATAATGAGTATATCATAATGAGTATAGCATACTGTAACTATCATAATGAGTATAGCATAATGAGTATAGCATACTGTAACTATCATAATGAGTATAGCCTACTGTAACTATCATAATGAGTATAGCATAATGTGTATAGCCTACTGTAACTACCATAATGAGTATAGCATACTGTAACTATCATAATGAGTATAGCCTACTGTAACTAGCATAATCAGTATAGCATACTGTAACTATCATAATGAGTATAGCATATTGTAACTATCATAATGAGTATATCATAATGTGTATAGCCTACTGTAACTACCATAATGAGTATAGCATACTGTAACTATCATAATGAGTATATCATAATGTGTATAGCCTACTGTAACTACCATAATGAGTATAGCCTACTGTAACTATCATAATGAGTATAGCATAATGTAACTATCATAATGAGTATATCATAATGTGTATAGCCTACTGTAACTACCATATTGAGTATAGCATACTGTAACTATCATAATGAGTATAGCATAATGAGTATAGCCTACTGTAATTATCATAATGAGTATATATACTGTAATTATCATAATGAGTATAGCATACTGTAACTATCATAATGAATATAGCATACTGTAACTATCATAATGAATATAGCCTACTGTAACTATCATAATGAGTATCGCATAAGGAGTATAGCATACTGTAACTATCATAATGAGTATAGCATAATGAGTATAGCATACTGTAACTATCATAATGAGTATATCATAATGAGTATAGCCTACTGTAACTATCATAATGAGTATAGCATACTGTAACTATCATAATGAGTATAGCATAATGAGTATAGCATACTGTAACTATCATAATGAGTATATCATAATGAGTATAGCCTACTGTAACTATCATAATGAGTATATCATAATGTGTATATCCTACTGTAACTACCATAATGAGTATAGCATACTGTAACTATCATAATAGGTATATCATAATGAGTATAGCCTACTGTTACTATCATAATGAGTATAGCCTACTGTAACTATCATAATGAGTATAGCATAATGTGTATAGCCTACTGTAACTACCATAATGAGTATAGCATACTGTAACTATCATAATGAGTATAGCCTACTGTAACTAGCATAATCAGTATAGCATACTGTAACTATAATAATGAGTATAGCATATTGTAACTATCATAATGAGTATATCATAATGTGTATAGCCTACTGTAACTACCATAATGAGTATAGCATACTGTAACTATCATAATGAGTATATCATAATGTGTATAGCCTACTGTAACTACCATAATGAGTATAGCATACTGTAACTATCATAATGAGTATAGCATAATGTGTATAGCCTACTGTAACTACCATAATGATTCTAGCCTACTGTAATTATCATAATGAGTATATCATACTGTAATTATCATAATGAGTATAGCATACTGTAACTATCATAATGAATATAGCATACTGTAACTATCATAATGAGTATATCATAGTGAGTATAGCATACTGTAACTATCATAATGAGTATAGCCTACAGTAACTATCATAATGATTATTTCATAATGAGTATAGCATACTGTAACTATCATAATGAGTATAGCATAATGAGTATAGCCTACTGTAACTATCATAATGAGTATAGCCTACTGTAACTATCATAATGAGTATATCATAATGAGTATAGCATACTGTAACTATCATAATGAGTATATCATAATAAGTATAGCATACTGTAGCTATCATAATGAGTATAGCCCACTGTAACTATCATAATGAGTATAGCCTACTGTAACTATCATAATGAGTATATCATAATGAGTATAGCATACTGTAACTATCATAATGAGTATATCATACTGTAACTATCATAATGAGTATATCATACTGAAACTATCATAATGAGTATATCATAATGAGTATAGCCTACTGTAACTATCATAATGAGTATAGACTACTGTAACTATCATAATGAGTATATCATAATGTGTATAGCCTACTGTAACTACCATAATGAGTATAGCATACTGTAGCTATCATAATGAGTATAGCATAATGAGTATAGCATACTGTAACTATCATAATGAGTATATCATAATGAGTATAGCCTACTGTAACTATCATAATGAGTATATCATAATGTGTTTAGCCTACTGTAACTACCATAATGAGTATAGCATACTGTAACTATCATAATGAGTATATCATAATGAGTATAGCCTACTGTTACTATCATAATGAGTATAGCCTACTGTAACTATCATAATGAGTATAGCATAATGTGTATAGCCTACTGTAACTACCATAATGAGTATAGCATACTGTAACTATCGTAATGAGTATAGCCTACTGTAACTACCATAATGAATATAGCCTACTGTAACTACCATAATGAGTATAGCATACTGTAACTATCATAATGAGTATAGCATAATGTGTATAGCCTACTGTAACTACCATAATGATTCTAGCCTACTGTAATTATCATAATGAGTATATCATACTGTAATTATCATAATGAGTATAGCATACTGTAACTATCATAATGAATATAGCATACTGTAACTATCATAATGAGTATATCATAGTGAGTATAGCATACTGTAACTATCATAATGAGTATAGCATAATGAGTATAGCCTACTGTAACTATCATAATGAGTATAGCCTACTGTAACTATCATAATGAGTATATCATAATGAGTATAGCATACTGTAACTATCATAATGAGTATATCATAATAAGTATAGCATACTGTAGCTATCATAATGAGTATAGCCTACTGTAACTATCATAATGAGTATAGCCTACTGTAACTATCATAATGAGTATATCATAATGAGTATAGCATACTGTAACTATCATAATGAGTATATCATACTGTAACTATCATAATGAGTATATCATACTGAAACTATCATAATGAGTATATCATAATGAGTATAGCCTACTGTAACTATCATAATGAGTATATCATACTGAAACTATCATAATGAGTATATCATAATGAAACTATCATAATGAGTATATCATAATGAGTATAGCATACTGTAACTATCATAATGAGTATATCATACTGTAACTATCATAGTGAGTATAGCATACTGTAACTATCATAATGAGTATAGCATAATGAGTATAGCCTACTGTAACTATCATAATGAGTATAGCCTACTGTAACTATCATAATGAGTATATCATAATGAGTATAGCATACTGTAACTATCATAATGAGTATATCATAATAAGTATAGCATACTGTAGCTATCATAATGAGTATAGCCTACTGTAACTATCATAATGAGTATAGCCTACTGTAACTATCATAATGAGTATATCATAATGAGTATAGCATACTGTAACTATCATAATGAGTATATCATACTGTAACTATCATAATGAGTATATCATACTGAAACTATCATAATGAGTATATCATAATGAGTATAGCCTACTGTAACTATCATAATGAGTATATCATACTGAAACTATCATAATGAGTATATCATAATGAAACTATCATAATGAGTATATCATACTGTAACTATCATAATGAGTATATCATACTGAAACTATCATAATGAGTATATCATAATGAGTATAGCCTACTGTAACTATCATGAGTATATCATACTGTAATTATCATAATGAGTATATCATACTGAAACTATCATAATGAGTATAGCCTACTGTAACTATCATAATGAGTATATCATAATGAGTATAGCATACTGTAACTACCATAATGAGTATATCATAATAAGTATAGCATACTGTAGCTATCATAATGAGTATAGCCTACTGTAACTATCATAATGAGTATAGCCTACTGTAACTATCATAATGAGTATATCATAATGAGTATAGCATACTGTAACTATCATAATGAGTATATCATACTGTAACTATCATAATGAGTATATCATACTGAAACTATCATAATGAGTATATCATAATGAGTATAGCCTACTGTAACTATCATAATGAGTATAGACTACTGTAACTATCATAATGAGTATATCATAATGTGTATAGCCTACTGTAACTACCATAATGAGTATAGCATACTGTAGCTATCATAATGAGTATAGCATAATGAGTATAGCATACTGTAACTATCATAATGAGTATATCATAATGAGTATAGCCTACTGTAACTATCATAATGAGTATATCATAATGTGTTTAGCCTACTGTAACTACCATAATGAGTATAGCATACTGTAACTATCATAATGAGTATATCATAATGAGTATAGCCTACTGTTACTATCATAATGAGTATAGCCTACTGTAACTATCATAATGAGTATAGCATAATGTGTATAGCCTACTGTAACTACCATAATGAGTATAGCATACTGTAACTATCGTAATGAGTATAGCCTACTGTAACTACCATAATGAATATAGCCTACTGTAACTATCATAATGAGTATAGCATACTGTAACTATCATAATGAGTATATCATAATGTGTATAGCCTACTGTAACTACCATAATGAGTATAGCATACTGTAACTATCATAATGAGTATAGCATAATGAGTATAGCCTACTGTAATTATCATAATGAGTATATCATACTGTAATTATCATAATGAGTATAGCATACTGTAACTATCATAATGAGTATAGCCTACAGTAACTATCATAATGAGTATTTCATAATGAGTATAGCATACTGTAACTATCATAATGAGTATAGCATAATGAGTATAGCCGACTGTAACTATCATAATGAGTATAGCCTACTGTAACTATCATAATGAGTATATCATAATGAGTATAGCATACTGTAACTATCATAATGAGTATATCATAATAAGTATAGCATACTGTAGCTATCATAATGAGTATAGCCTACTGTAACTATCATAATGAGTATAGTCTACTGTAACTATCATAATGAGTATATCATACTGTAACTATCATAATGAGTATATCATAATAAGTATAGCATACTGTAACTATCATAATGAGTATAGCCTACTGTAACTATCATAATGAGTATAGCCTACTGTAACTATCATAATGAGTATATCATACTGTAACTATCATAATGAGTATATCATACTGAAACTATCATAATGAGTATATCATAATGAGTATAGCCTACTGTAACTATCATAATGAGTATATCATACTGAAACTATCATAATGAGTATATCATAATGAGTATAGCCTACTGTAACTATCATAATGAGTATATCATACTGTAACTATCATAATGAGTATATCATACTGTAATTATCATAATGAGTATATCATACTGTAACTATCATAATGAGTATAGCATACTGTAACTATCATAATGAGTATAGCATACTGTAACTATCATACTGAGAATATCATAATGAGTATAGCCTACTGTAACTATCATAATGAGTATCGCATAATGAGTATAGCATATTTAACTATCATAATGAGTATAGCCTACAGTAACTATCATAATGAGTATTTCATAATGAGTATAGCATACTGTAACTATCATAATGAGTATAGCCTACTGTAACTATCATAATGAGTATTTCATAATGAGTATAGCATACTGTAACTATCATAATGAGTATAGCATAATGAGTATGTCCTACTGTAACTATCATAATGAGTATAGCCTACTGTAACTATCATAATGAGTATAGCATAATGAGTATATCATACTGTAACTATCATAATGAGTATAGCCTACTGTAACTATCATAATGAATATAGCCTACTGTAACTATCATAATGAGTATCGCATAATGAGTATAGCATACTGTAACTATCATAATGAGTATAGCATAATGAGTATAGTCTACTGTAACTATCATAATGAGTATAGCCTACTGTAACTATCATAATGAGTATATCATAATGTGTATAGCCTACTGTAACTATCATCATGAGTATATCATAATGAGTATAGCCTACTGTAACTATCATAATGAGTATAGCCTACTGTAACTATCATAATGAGTATATCATAATGTGTATAGCCTACTGTAACTACCATAATGAGTATAGCATACTGTAACTATCATAATGAGTATATCATAATGAGTATAGCCTACTGTAACTATCATAATGAGTATAGCCTACTGTAACTATCATAATGAGTATATCATAATGAGTATAGCCACTGTAACTATCATAATGAGTATAGCCTACTGTAACTATCATAATGAGTATATCATAATGTGTATAGCCTACTGTAACTACCATAATGAGTATAGCATACTGTAATTATCATAATGAGTATATCATACTGTAACTACCATAATGAGTATAGCATAATGAGTATAGCATACTGTAACTATCATAATGAGTATATCATAATGAGTATAGCATACTGTAACTATCATAATGAGTATAGCATAATGAGTATAGCATACTGTAACTATCATAATGAGTATAGCCTACTGTAACTATCATAATGAGTATAGCATAATGTGTATAGCCTACTGTAACTACCATAATGAGTATAGCATACTGTAACTATCATAATGAGTATAGCCTACTGTAACTAGCATAATCAGTATAGCATACTGTAACTATCATAATGAGTATAGCATATTGTAACTATCATAATGAGTATATCATAATGTGTATAGTCTACTGTAACTACCATAATGAGTATAGCATACTGTAACTATCATAATGAGTATATCATAATGTGTATAGCCTACTGTAACTACCATAATTAGTACAGCCTACTGTAACTATCATAATGAGTATAGCATAATGTAACTATCATAATGAGTATATCATAATGTGTATAGCCTACTGTAACTACCATTTTGAGTATAGCATACTGTAACTATCATAATGAGTATAGCATAATGAGTATAGCCTACTGTAATTATCATAATGAGTATATCATACTGTAATTATCATAATGAGTATAGCATACTGTAACTATCATAATGAATATAGCATACTGTAACTATCATAATGAGTATATCATAGTGAGTATAGCCTACTGTAACTATCATAATGAGTATAGCCTACTGTAACTATCATAATGAGTATAGCCTACAGTAACTATCATAATGAGTATTTCATAATGATTATAGCATACTGTAACTATCATAATGAGTATAGCATAATGAGTATAGCCTACTGTAACTATCATAATGAGTATAGCCTACTGTAACTATCATAATGAGTATATCATAATGAGTATAGCATACTGTAACTATCATAATGAGTATAGCCTACTGTAACTATCATAATGATTATATCATAATGAGTATAGCATACTGTAACTATCATAATGAGTATATCATACTGTAACTATCATAATGAGTATATCATACTGAAACTATCATAATGAGTATATCATAATGAGTATAGCCTACTGTAACTATCATAATGAGTATATCATACTGAAACTATCATAATGAGTATATCATAATGAGTATAGCCTACTGTAACTATCATGAGTATATCATACTGTAATTATCATAATGAGTATATCATACTGAAACTATCATAATGAGTATAGCCTACTGTAACTATCATAATGAGTATATCATAATGAGTATAGCATACTGTAACTATCATAATGAGTATATCATACTGTAACTATCATAATGAGTATATCATAATGTGTATAGCCTACTGTAACTACCATAATGAGTATAGCATACTGTAACTATCATAATGAGTATATCATAATGAGTATAGCCTACTGTAACTATCATAATGAGTATAGCCTACTGTAACTATCATAATGAGTATATCATAATGAGTATAGCCTACTGTAACTATCATAATGAGTATAGCCTACTGTAACTATCATAATGAGTATATCATAATGTGTATAGCCTACTGTAACTACCATAATGAGTATAGCATACTGTAATTATCATAATGAGTATATCATACTGTAACTACCATAATGAGTATAGCATAATGAGTATAGCATACTGTAACTATCATAATGAGTATATCATAATGAGTATAGCATACTGTAACTATCATAATGAGTATAGCATAATGAGTATAGCATACTGTAACTATCATAATGAGTATAGCCTACTGTAACTATCATAATGAGTATAGCATAATGTGTATAGCCTACTGTAACTACCATAATGAGTATAGCATACTGTAACTATCATAATGAGTATAGCCTACTGTAACTAGCATAATCAGTATAGCATACTGTAACTATCATAATGAGTATAGCATATTGTAACTATCATAATGAGTATATCATAATGTGTATAGCCTACTGTAACTACCATAATGAGTATAGCATACTGTAACTATCATAATGAGTATATCATAATGTGTATAGCCTACTGTAACTACCATAATGAGTATAGCCTACTGTAACTATCATAATGAGTATAGCATAATGTAACTATCATAATGAGTATATCATAATGTGTATAGCCTACTGTAACTACCATATTGAGTATAGCATACTGTAACTATCATAATGAGTATAGCATAATGAGTATAGCCTACTGTAATTATCATAATGAGTATATATACTGTAATTATCATAATGAGTATAGCATACTGTAACTATCATAATGAATATAGCATACTGTAACTATCATAATGAGTATTTCATAATGAGTATAGCATACTGTAACTATCATAATGAGTATAGCATAATGAGTATAGCCGACTGTAACTATCATAATGAGTATAGCCTACTGTAACTATCATAATGAGTATATCATAATGAGTATAGCATACTGTAACTATCATAATGAGTATATCATAATAAGTATAGCATACTGTAGCTATCATAATGAGTATAGCCTACTGTAACTATCATAATGAGTATAGTCTACTGTAACTGTCATAATGAGTATATCATACTGTAACTATCATAATGAGTATATCATAATAAGTATAGCATACTGTAACTATCATAATGAGTATAGCCTACTGTAACTATCATAATGAGTATAGCCTACTGTAACTATCATAATGAGTATATCATACTGTAACTATCATAATGAGTATATCATACTGAAACTATCATAATGAGTATATCATAATGAGTATAGCCTACTGTAACTATCATAATGAGTATATCATACTGAAACTATCATAATGAGTATATCATAATGAGTATAGCCTACTGTAACTATCATAATGAGTATATCATACTGTAACTATCATAATGAGTATATCATACTGTAATTATCATAATGAGTATATCATACTGAGTATAGCATACTGTAACTACCATAATGAGTATATCATACTGTAACTATCATAATGAGTATAGCATACTGTAACTATCATAATGAGTATAGCATACTGTAACTATCATACTGAGAATATCATAATGAGTATAGCCTACTGTAACTATCATAATGAGTATCGCATAATGAGTATAGCATATTTAACTATCATAATGAGTATAGCCTACAGTAACTATCATAATGAGTATTTCATAATGAGTATAGCATACTGTAACTATCATAATGAGTATAGCCTACTGTAACTATCATAATGAGTATTTCATAATGAGTATAGCATACTGTAACTATCATAATGAGTATAGCATAATGAGTATGTCCTACTGTAACTATCATAATGAGTATAGCCTACTGTAACTATCATAATGAGTATAGCATAATGAGTATATCATACTGTAACTATCATAATGAGTATAGCCTACTGTAACTATCATAATGAATATAGCCTACTGTAACTATCATAATGAGTATCGCATAATGAGTATAGCATACTGTAACTATCATAATGAGTATAGCATAATGAGTATAGTCTACTGTAACTATCATAATGAGTATAGCCTACTGTAACTATCATAATGAGTATATCATAATGTGTATAGCCTACTGTAACTATCATCATGAGTATATCATAATGAGTATAGCCTACTGTAACTATCATAATGAGTATAGCCTACTGTAACTATCATAATGAGTATATCATAATGTGTATAGCCTACTGTAACTACCATAATGAGTATAGCATACTGTAACTATCATAATGAGTATATCATAATGAGTATAGCCTACTGTAACTATCATAATGAGTATAGCCTACTGTAACTATCATAATGAGTATATCATAATGAGTATAGCCACTGTAACTATCATAATGAGTATAGCCTACTGTAACTATCATAATGAGTATATCATAATGTGTATAGCCTACTGTAACTACCATAATGAGTATAGCATACTGTAATTATCATAATGAGTATATCATACTGTAACTACCATAATGAGTATAGCATAATGAGTATAGCATACTGTAACTATCATAATGAGTATATCATAATGAGTATAGCATACTGTAACTATCATAATGAGTATAGCATAATGAGTATAGCATACTGTAACTATCATAATGAGTATAGCCTACTGTAACTATCATAATGAGTATAGCATAATGTGTATAGCCTACTGTAACTACCATAATGAGTATAGCATACTGTAACTATCATAATGAGTATAGCCTACTGTAACTAGCATAATCAGTATAGCATACTGTAACTATCATAATGAGTATAGCATATTGTAACTATCATAATGAGTATATCATAATGTGTATAGTCTACTGTAACTACCATAATGAGTATAGCATACTGTAACTATCATAATGAGTATATCATAATGTGTATAGCCTACTGTAACTACCATAATTAGTACAGCCTACTGTAACTATCATAATGAGTATAGCATAATGTAACTATCATAATGAGTATATCATAATGTGTATAGCCTACTGTAACTACCATATTGAGTATAGCATACTGTAACTATCATAATGAGTATAGCATAATGAGTATAGCCTACTGTAATTATCATAATGAGTATATCATACTGTAATTATCATAATGAGTATAGCATACTGTAACTATCATAATGAATATAGCATACTGTAACTATCATAATGAGTATATCATAGTGAGTATAGCATACTGTAACTATCATAATGAGTATAGCCTACAGTAACTATCATAATGAGTATTTCATAATGATTATAGCATACTGTAACTATCATAATGAGTATAGCATAATGAGTATAGCCTACTGTAACTATCATAATGAGTATAGCCTACTGTAACTATCATAATGAGTATATCATAATGAGTATAGCATACTGTAACTATCATAATGAGTATAGCCTACTGTAACTATCATAATGATTATATCATAATGAGTATAGCATACTGTAACTATCATAATGAGTATATCATACTGTAACTATCATAATGAGTATATCATACTGAAACTATCATAATGAGTATATCATAATGAGTATAGCCTACTGTAACTATCATAATGAGTATATCATACTGAAACTATCATAATGAGTATATCATAATGAGTATAGCCTACTGTAACTATCATGAGTATATCATACTGTAATTATCATAATGAGTATATCATACTGAAACTATCATAATGAGTATAGCCTACTGTAACTATCATAATGAGTGTATCATAATGAGTATAGCATACTGTAACTACCATAATGAGTATATCATAATAAGTATAGCATACTGTAGCTATCATAACGAGTATAGCATACTGTAACTATCATAATGAGTATAGCCTACTGTAACTATCATAATGAGTATATCATAATGAGTATAGCATACTGTAACTATCATAATGAGTATATCATACTGTAACTATCATAATGAGTATATCATAATGTGTATAGCCTACTGTAACTACCATAATGAGTATAGCATACTGTAACTATCATAATGAGTATATCATAATGAGTATAGCCTACTGTAACTATCATAATGAGTATAGCCTACTGTAACTATCATAATGAGTATATCATAATGAGTATAGCCTACTGTAACTATCATAATGAGTATAGCCTACTGTAACTATCATAATGAGTATATCATAATGTGTATAGCCTACTGTAACTACCATAATGAGTATAGCATACTGTAATTATCATAATGAGTATATCATACTGTAACTACCATAATGAGTATAGCATAATGAGTATAGCATACTGTAACTATCATAATGAGTATATCATAATGAGTATAGCATACTGTAACTATCATAATGAGTATAGCATAATAAGTATAGCATACTGTAACTATCATAATGAGTATAGCCTACTGTAACTATCATAATGAGTATAGCATAATGTGTATAGCCTACTGTAACTACCATAATGAGTATAGCATACTGTAACTATCATAATGAGTATAGCCTACTGTAACTAGCATAATCAGTATAGCATACTGTAACTATCATAATGAGTATAGCATATTGTAACTATCATAATGAGTATATCATAATGTGTATAGCCTACTGTAACTACCATAATGAGTATAGCATACTGTAACTATCATAATGAGTATATCATAATGTGTATAGCCTACTGTAACTACCATAATGAGTATAGCCTACTGTAACTATCATAATGAGTATAGCATAATGTAACTATCATAATGAGTATATCATAATGTGTATAGCCTACTGTAACTACCATATTGAGTATAGCATACTGTAACTATCATAATGAGTATAGCATAATGAGTATAGCCTACTGTAATTATCATAATGAGTATATATACTGTAATTATCATAATGAGTATAGCATACTGTAACTATCATAATGAATATAGCATACTGTAACTATCATAATGAATATAGCCTACTGTAACTATCATAATGAGTATCGCATAAGGAGTATAGCATACTGTAACTATCATAATGAGTATAGCATAATGAGTATAGCATACTGTAACTATCATAATGAGTATATCATAATGAGTATAGCCTACTGTAACTATCATAATGAGTATAGCATACTGTAACTATCATAATGAGTATAGCATAATGAGTATAGCATACTGTAACTATCATAATGAGTATATCATAATGAGTATAGCCTACTGTAACTATCATAATGAGTATATCATAATGTGTATATCCTACTGTAACTACCATAATGAGTATAGCATACTGTAACTATCATAATAGGTATATCATAATGAGTATAGCCTACTGTTACTATCATAATGAGTATAGCCTACTGTAACTATCATAATGAGTATAGCATAATGTAACTATCATAATGAGTATATCATACTGTAACTACCATAATGAGTATAGCATAATGAGTATAGCATACTGTAACTATCATAATGAGTATATCATAATGAGTATAGCATACTGTAACTATCATAATGAGTATAGCATAATGAGTATAGCATACTGTAACTATCATAATGAGTATAGCCTACTGTAACTATCATAATGAGTATAGCATAATGTGTATAGCCTACTGTAACTACCATAATGAGTATAGCATACTGTAACTATCATAATGAGTATAGCCTACTGTAACTAGCATAATCAGTATAGCATACTGTAACTATCATAATGAGTATAGCATATTGTAACTATCATAATGAGTATATCATAATGTGTATAGTCTACTGTAACTACCATAATGAGTATAGCATACTGTAACTATCATAATGAGTATATCATAATGTGTATAGCCTACTGTAACTACCATAATTAGTACAGCCTACTGTAACTATCATAATGAGTATAGCATAATGTAACTATCATAATGAGTATATCATAATGTGTATAGCCTACTGTAACTACCATTTTGAGTATAGCATACTGTAACTATCATAATGAGTATAGCATAATGAGTATAGCCTACTGTAATTATCATAATGAGTATATCATACTGTAATTATCATAATGAGTATAGCATACTGTAACTATCATAATGAATATAGCATACTGTAACTATCATAATGAGTATATCATAGTGAGTATAGCCTACTGTAACTATCATAATGAGTATAGCCTACTGTAACTATCATAATGAGTATAGCCTACAGTAACTATCATAATGAGTATTTCATAATGATTATAGCATACTGTAACTATCATAATGAGTATAGCATAATGAGTATAGCCTACTGTAACTATCATAATGAGTATAGCCTACTGTAACTATCATAATGAGTATATCATAATGAGTATAGCATACTGTAACTATCATAATGAGTATAGCCTACTGTAACTATCATAATGATTATATCATAATGAGTATAGCATACTGTAACTATCATAATGAGTATATCATACTGTAACTATCATAATGAGTATATCATACTGAAACTATCATAATGAGTATATCATAATGAGTATAGCCTACTGTAACTATCATAATGAGTATATCATACTGAAACTATCATAATGAGTATATCATAATGAGTATAGCCTACTGTAACTATCATGAGTATATCATACTGTAATTATCATAATGAGTATATCATACTGAAACTATCATAATGAGTATAGCATAATGAGTATAGCCTACTGTAACTATCATAATGAGTATAGCCTACTGTAACTATCATAATGAGTATATCATAATGTGTATAGCCTACTGTAACTACCATAATGAGTATAGCATACTGTAATTATCATAATGAGTATATCATACTGTAACTACCATAATGAGTATAGCATAATGAGTATAGCATACTGTAACTATCATAATGAGTATATCATAATGAGTATAGCATACTGTAACTATCATAATGAGTATAGCATAATGAGTATAGCATACTGTAACTATCATAATGAGTATAGCCTACTGTAACTATCATAATGAGTATAGCATAATGTGTATAGCCTACTGTAACTACCATAATGAGTATAGCATACTGTAACTATCATAATGAGTATAGCCTACTGTAACTAGCATAATCAGTATAGCATACTGTAACTATCATAATGAGTATAGCATATTGTAACTATCATAATGAGTATATCATAATGTGTATAGTCTACTGTAACTACCATAATGAGTATAGCATACTGTAACTATCATAATGAGTATATCATAATGTGTATAGCCTACTGTAACTACCATAATTAGTACAGCCTACTGTAACTATCATAATGAGTATAGCATAATGTAACTATCATAATGAGTATATCATAATGTGTATAGCCTACTGTAACTACCATTTTGAGTATAGCATACTGTAACTATCATAATGAGTATAGCATAATGAGTATAGCCTACTGTAATTATCATAATGAGTATATCATACTGTAATTATCATAATGAGTATAGCATACTGTAACTATCATAATGAATATAGCATACTGTAACTATCATAATGAGTATATCATAGTGAGTATAGCCTACTGTAACTATCATAATGAGTATAGCCTACTGTAACTATCATAATGAGTATAGCCTACAGTAACTATCATAATGAGTATTTCATAATGATTATAGCATACTGTAACTATCATAATGAGTATAGCATAATGAGTATAGCCTACTGTAACTATCATAATGAGTATAGCCTACTGTAACTATCATAATGAGTATATCATAATGAGTATAGCATACTGTAACTATCATAATGAGTATAGCCTACTGTAACTATCATAATGATTATATCATAATGAGTATAGCATACTGTAACTATCATAATGAGTATATCATACTGTAACTATCATAATGAGTATATCATACTGAAACTATCATAATGAGTATATCATAATGAGTATAGCCTACTGTAACTATCATAATGAGTATATCATACTGAAACTATCATAATGAGTATATCATAATGAGTATAGCCTACTGTAACTATCATGAGTATATCATACTGTAATTATCATAATGAGTATATCATACTGAAACTATCATAATGAGTATAGCCTACTGTAACTATCATAATGAGTATATCATAATGAGTATAGCATACTGTAACTATCATAATGAGTATATCATACTGTAACTATCATAATGAGTATATCATAATGTGTATAGCCTACTGTAACTACCATAATGAGTATAGCATACTGTAACTATCATAATGAGTATATCATAATGAGTATAGCCTACTGTAACTATCATAATGAGTATAGCCTACTGTAACTATCATAATGAGTATATCATAATGAGTATAGCCTACTGTAACTATCATAATGAGTATAGCCTACTGTAACTATCATAATGAGTATATCATAATGTGTATAGCCTACTGTAACTACCATAATGAGTATAGCATACTGTAATTATCATAATGAGTATATCATACTGTAACTACCATAATGAGTATAGCATAATGAGTATAGCATACTGTAACTATCATAATGAGTATATCATAATGAGTATAGCATACTGTAACTATCATAATGAGTATAGCATAATGAGTATAGCATACTGTAACTATCATAATGAGTATAGCCTACTGTAACTATCATAATGAGTATAGCATAATGTGTATAGCCTACTGTAACTACCATAATGAGTATAGCATACTGTAACTATCATAATGAGTATAGCCTACTGTAACTAGCATAATCAGTATAGCATACTGTAACTATCATAATGAGTATAGCATATTGTAACTATCATAATGAGTATATCATAATGTGTATAGCCTACTGTAACTACCATAATGAGTATAGCATACTGTAACTATCATAATGAGTATATCATAATGTGTATAGCCTACTGTAACTACCATAATGAGTATAGCCTACTGTAACTATCATAATGAGTATAGCATAATGTAACTATCATAATGAGTATATCATAATGTGTATAGCCTACTGTAACTACCATATTGAGTATAGCATACTGTAACTATCATAATGAGTATAGCATAATGAGTATAGCCTACTGTAATTATCATAATGAGTATATATACTGTAATTATCATAATGAGTATAGCATACTGTAACTATCATAATGAATATAGCATACTGTAACTATCATAATGAGTATTTCATAATGAGTATAGCATACTGTAACTATCATAATGAGTATAGCATAATGAGTATAGCCGACTGTAACTATCATAATGAGTATAGCCTACTGTAACTATCATAATGAGTATATCATAATGAGTATAGCATACTGTAACTATCATAATGAGTATATCATAATAAGTATAGCATACTGTAGCTATCATAATGAGTATAGCCTACTGTAACTATCATAATGAGTATAGTCTACTGTAACTGTCATAATGAGTATATCATACTGTAACTATCATAATGAGTATATCATAATAAGTATAGCATACTGTAACTATCATAATGAGTATAGCCTACTGTAACTATCATAATGAGTATAGCCTACTGTAACTATCATAATGAGTATATCATACTGTAACTATCATAATGAGTATATCATACTGAAACTATCATAATGAGTATATCATAATGAGTATAGCCTACTGTAACTATCATAATGAGTATATCATACTGAAACTATCATAATGAGTATATCATAATGAGTATAGCCTACTGTAACTATCATAATGAGTATATCATACTGTAACTATCATAATGAGTATATCATACTGTAATTATCATAATGAGTATATCATACTGAGTATAGCATACTGTAACTACCATAATGAGTATATCATACTGTAACTATCATAATGAGTATAGCATACTGTAACTATCATAATGAGTATAGCATACTGTAACTATCATACTGAGAATATCATAATGAGTATAGCCTACTGTAACTATCATAATGAGTATCGCATAATGAGTATAGCATATTTAACTATCATAATGAGTATAGCCTACAGTAACTATCATAATGAGTATTTCATAATGAGTATAGCATACTGTAACTATCATAATGAGTATAGCCTACTGTAACTATCATAATGAGTATTTCATAATGAGTATAGCATACTGTAACTATCATAATGAGTATAGCATAATGAGTATGTCCTACTGTAACTATCATAATGAGTATAGCCTACTGTAACTATCATAATGAGTATAGCATAATGAGTATATCATACTGTAACTATCATAATGAGTATAGCCTACTGTAACTATCATAATGAATATAGCCTACTGTAACTATCATAATGAGTATCGCATAATGAGTATAGCATACTGTAACTATCATAATGAGTATAGCATAATGAGTATAGTCTACTGTAACTATCATAATGAGTATAGCCTACTGTAACTATCATAATGAGTATATCATAATGTGTATAGCCTACTGTAACTATCATCATGAGTATATCATAATGAGTATAGCCTACTGTAACTATCATAATGAGTATAGCCTACTGTAACTATCATAATGAGTATATCATAATGTGTATAGCCTACTGTAACTACCATAATGAGTATAGCATACTGTAACTATCATAATGAGTATATCATAATGAGTATAGCCTACTGTAACTATCATAATGAGTATAGCCTACTGTAACTATCATAATGAGTATATCATAATGAGTATAGCCACTGTAACTATCATAATGAGTATAGCCTACTGTAACTATCATAATGAGTATATCATAATGTGTATAGCCTACTGTAACTACCATAATGAGTATAGCATACTGTAATTATCATAATGAGTATATCATACTGTAACTACCATAATGAGTATAGCATAATGAGTATAGCATACTGTAACTATCATAATGAGTATATCATAATGAGTATAGCATACTGTAACTATCATAATGAGTATAGCATAATGAGTATAGCATACTGTAACTATCATAATGAGTATAGCCTACTGTAACTATCATAATGAGTATAGCATAATGTGTATAGCCTACTGTAACTACCATAATGAGTATAGCATACTGTAACTATCATAATGAGTATAGCCTACTGTAACTAGCATAATCAGTATAGCATACTGTAACTATCATAATGAGTATAGCATATTGTAACTATCATAATGAGTATATCATAATGTGTATAGTCTACTGTAACTACCATAATGAGTATAGCATACTGTAACTATCATAATGAGTATATCATAATGTGTATAGCCTACTGTAACTACCATAATTAGTACAGCCTACTGTAACTATCATAATGAGTATAGCATAATGTAACTATCATAATGAGTATATCATAATGTGTATAGCCTACTGTAACTACCATATTGAGTATAGCATACTGTAACTATCATAATGAGTATAGCATAATGAGTATAGCCTACTGTAATTATCATAATGAGTATATCATACTGTAATTATCATAATGAGTATAGCATACTGTAACTATCATAATGAATATAGCATACTGTAACTATCATAATGAGTATATCATAGTGAGTATAGCATACTGTAACTATCATAATGAGTATAGCCTACAGTAACTATCATAATGAGTATTTCATAATGATTATAGCATACTGTAACTATCATAATGAGTATAGCATAATGAGTATAGCCTACTGTAACTATCATAATGAGTATAGCCTACTGTAACTATCATAATGAGTATATCATAATGAGTATAGCATACTGTAACTATCATAATGAGTATAGCCTACTGTAACTATCATAATGATTATATCATAATGAGTATAGCATACTGTAACTATCATAATGAGTATATCATACTGTAACTATCATAATGAGTATATCATACTGAAACTATCATAATGAGTATATCATAATGAGTATAGCCTACTGTAACTATCATAATGAGTATATCATACTGAAACTATCATAATGAGTATATCATAATGAGTATAGCCTACTGTAACTATCATGAGTATATCATACTGTAATTATCATAATGAGTATATCATACTGAAACTATCATAATGAGTATAGCCTACTGTAACTATCATAATGAGTGTATCATAATGAGTATAGCATACTGTAACTACCATAATGAGTATATCATAATAAGTATAGCATACTGTAGCTATCATAACGAGTATAGCATACTGTAACTATCATAATGAGTATAGCCTACTGTAACTATCATAATGAGTATATCATAATGAGTATAGCATACTGTAACTATCATAATGAGTATATCATACTGTAACTATCATAATGAGTATATCATAATGTGTATAGCCTACTGTAACTACCATAATGAGTATAGCATACTGTAACTATCATAATGAGTATATCATAATGAGTATAGCCTACTGTAACTATCATAATGAGTATAGCCTACTGTAACTATCATAATGAGTATATCATAATGAGTATAGCCTACTGTAACTATCATAATGAGTATAGCCTACTGTAACTATCATAATGAGTATATCATAATGTGTATAGCCTACTGTAACTACCATAATGAGTATAGCATACTGTAATTATCATAATGAGTATATCATACTGTAACTACCATAATGAGTATAGCATAATGAGTATAGCATACTGTAACTATCATAATGAGTATATCATAATGAGTATAGCATACTGTAACTATCATAATGAGTATAGCATAATAAGTATAGCATACTGTAACTATCATAATGAGTATAGCCTACTGTAACTATCATAATGAGTATAGCATAATGTGTATAGCCTACTGTAACTACCATAATGAGTATAGCATACTGTAACTATCATAATGAGTATAGCCTACTGTAACTAGCATAATCAGTATAGCATACTGTAACTATCATAATGAGTATAGCATATTGTAACTATCATAATGAGTATATCATAATGTGTATAGCCTACTGTAACTACCATAATGAGTATAGCATACTGTAACTATCATAATGAGTATATCATAATGTGTATAGCCTACTGTAACTACCATAATGAGTATAGCCTACTGTAACTATCATAATGAGTATAGCATAATGTAACTATCATAATGAGTATATCATAATGTGTATAGCCTACTGTAACTACCATATTGAGTATAGCATACTGTAACTATCATAATGAGTATAGCATAATGAGTATAGCCTACTGTAATTATCATAATGAGTATATATACTGTAATTATCATAATGAGTATAGCATACTGTAACTATCATAATGAATATAGCATACTGTAACTATCATAATGAATATAGCCTACTGTAACTATCATAATGAGTATCGCATAAGGAGTATAGCATACTGTAACTATCATAATGAGTATAGCATAATGAGTATAGCATACTGTAACTATCATAATGAGTATATCATAATGAGTATAGCCTACTGTAACTATCATAATGAGTATAGCATACTGTAACTATCATAATGAGTATAGCATAATGAGTATAGCATACTGTAACTATCATAATGAGTATATCATAATGAGTATAGCCTACTGTAACTATCATAATGAGTATATCATAATGTGTATATCCTACTGTAACTACCATAATGAGTATAGCATACTGTAACTATCATAATAGGTATATCATAATGAGTATAGCCTACTGTTACTATCATAATGAGTATAGCCTACTGTAACTATCATAATGAGTATAGCATAATGTGTATAGCCTACTGTAACTACCATAATGAGTATAGCATACTGTAACTATCATAATGAGTATAGCCTACTGTAACTAGCATAATCAGTATAGCATACTGTAACTATAATAATGAGTATAGCATATTGTAACTATCATAATGAGTATATCATAATGTGTATAGCCTACTGTAACTACCATAATGAGTATAGCATACTGTAACTATCATAATGAGTATATCATACTGTAATTATCATAATGAGTATAGCATACTGTAACTATCATAATGAATATAGCATACTGTAACTATCATAATGAGTATATCATAGTGAGTATAGCATACTGTAACTATCATAATGAGTATAGCCTACAGTAACTATCATAATGATTATTTCATAATGAGTATAGCATACTGTAACTATCATAATGAGTATAGCATAATGAGTATAGCCTACTGTAACTATCATAATGAGTATAGCCTACTGTAACTATCATAATGAGTATATCATAATGAGTATAGCATACTGTAACTATCATAATGAGTATATCATAATAAGTATAGCATACTGTAGCTATCATAATGAGTATAGCCCACTGTAACTATCATAATGAGTATAGCCTACTGTAACTATCATAATGAGTATATCATAATGAGTATAGCATACTGTAACTATCATAATGAGTATATCATACTGTAACTATCATAATGAGTATATCATACTGAAACTATCATAATGAGTATATCATAATGAGTATAGCCTACTGTAACTATCATAATGAGTATATCATACTGAAACTATCATAATGAGTATATCATAATGAGTATAGCCTACTGTAACTATCATGAGTATATCATACTGTAATTATCATAATGAGTATATCATACTGAAACTATCATAATGAGTATAGCCTACTGTAACTATCATAATGAGTATATCATAATGAGTATAGCATACTGTAACTACAATAATGAGTATATCATAATAAGTATAGCATACTGTAGCTATCATAATGAGTATAGCCTACTGTAACTATCATAATGAGTATAGCCTACTGTAACTATCATAATGAGTATATCATAATGAGTATAGCATACTGTAACTATCATAATGAGTATATCATACTGTAACTATCATAATGAGTATATCATACTGAAACTATCATAATGAGTATATCATAATGAGTATAGCCTACTGTAACTATCATAATGAGTATAGACTACTGTAACTATCATAATGAGTATATCATAATGTGTATAGCCTACTGTAACTACCATAATGAGTATAGCATACTGTAGCTATCATAATGAGTATAGCATAATGAGTATAGCATACTGTAACTATCATAATGAGTATATCATAATGAGTATAGCCTACTGTAACTATCATAATGAGTATATCATAATGTGTTTAGCCTACTGTAACTATCATAATGAGTATAGCCTACTGTAACTATCATAATGAGTATATCATAATGTGTATAGCCTACTGTAACTACCATAATGAGTATAGCATACTGTAATTATCATAATGAGTATATCATACTGTAACTACCATAATGAGTATAGCATAATGAGTATAGCATACTGTAACTATCATAATGAGTATATCATAATGAGTATAGCATACTGTAACTATCATAATGAGTATAGCATAATGAGTATAGCATACTGTAACTATCATAATGAGTATAGCCTACTGTAACTATCATAATGAGTATAGCATAATGTGTATAGCCTACTGTAACTACCATAATGAGTATAGCATACTGTAACTATCATAATGAGTATAGCCTACTGTAACTAGCATAATCAGTATTGCATACTGTAACTATCATAATGAGTATAGCATATTGTAACTATCATAATGAGTATATCATAATGTGTATAGCCTACTGTAACTACCATAATGAGTATAGCATACTGTAACTATCATAATGAGTATATCATAATGTGTATAGCCTACTGTAACTACCATAATGAGTATAGCCTACTGTAACTATCATAATGAGTATAGCATAATGTAACTATCATAATGAGTATATCATAATGTGTATAGCCTACTGTAACTACCATATTGAGTATAGCATACTGTAACTATCATAATGAGTATAGCCTACTGTAATTATCATAATGAGTATATATACTGTAATTATCATAATGAGTATAGCATACTGTAACTATCATAATGAATATAGCATACTGTAACTATCATAATGAATATAGCCTACTGTAACTATCATAATGAGTATCGCATAAGGAGTATAGCATACTGTAACTATCATAATGAGTATAGCATAATGAGTATAGAATACTGTAACTATCATAATGAGTATATCATAATGAGTATAGCCTACTGTAACTATCATAATGAGTATAGCATACTGTAACTATCATAATGAGTATAGCATAATGAGTATAGCATACTGTAACTATCATAATGAGTATATCATAATGAGTATAGCCTACTGTAACTATCATAATGAGTATATCATAATGTGTATATCCTACTGTAACTACCATAATGAGTATAGCATACTGTAACTATCATAATAGGTATATCATAATGAGTATAGCCTACTGTTACTATCATAATGAGTATAGCCTACTGTAACTATCATAATGAGTATAGCATAATGTGTATAGCCTACTGTAACTACCATAATGAGTATAGCATACTGTAACTATCATAATGAGTATAGCCTACTGTAACTAGCATAATCAGTATAGCATACTGTAACTATAATAATGAGTATAGCATATTGTAACTATCATAATGAGTATATCATAATGTGTATAGCCTACTGTAACTACCATAATGAGTATAGCATACTGTAACTATCATAATGAGTATATCATAATGTGTATAGCCTACTGTAACTACCATAATGAGTATAGCATACTGTAACTATCATAATGAGTATAGCATAATGTGTATAGCCTACTGTAACTACCATAATGATTCTAGCCTACTGTAATTATCATAATGAGTATATCATACTGTAATTATCATAATGAGTATAGCATACTGTAACTATCATAATGAATATAGCATACTGTAACTATCATAATGAGTATATCATAGTGAGTATAGCATACTGTAACTATCATAATGAGTATAGCCTACAGTAACTATCATAATGATTATTTCATAATGAGTATAGCATACTGTAACTATCATAATGAGTATAGCATAATGAGTATAGCCTACTGTAACTATCATAATGAGTATAGCCTACTGTAACTATCATAATGAGTATATCATAATGAGTATAGCATACTGTAACTATCATAATGAGTATATCATAATAAGTATAGCATACTGTAGCTATCATAATGAGTATAGCCCACTGTAACTATCATAATGAGTATAGCCTACTGTAACTATCATAATGAGTATATCATAATGAGTATAGCATACTGTAACTATCATAATGAGTATATCATACTGTAACTATCATAATGAGTATATCATACTGAAACTATCATAATGAGTATATCATAATGAGTATAGCCTACTGTAACTATCATAATGAGTATATCATACTGAAACTATCATAATGAGTATATCATAATGAGTATAGCCTACTGTAACTATCATGAGTATATCATACTGTAATTATCATAATGAGTATATCATACTGAAACTATCATAATGAGTATAGCCTACTGTAACTATCATAATGAGTATATCATAATGAGTATAGCATACTGTAACTACAATAATGAGTATATCATAATAAGTATAGCATACTGTAGCTATCATAATGAGTATAGCCTACTGTAACTATCATAATGAGTATATCATAATGTGTATAGCCTACTGTAACTACCATAATGAGTATAGCATACTGTAATTATCATAATGAGTATATCATACTGTAACTACCATAATGAGTATAGCATAATGAGTATAGCATACTGTAACTATCATAATGAGTATATCATAATGAGTATAGCATACTGTAACTATCATAATGAGTATAGCATAATGAGTATAGCATACTGTAACTATCATAATGAGTATAGCCTACTGTAACTATCATAATGAGTATAGCATAATGTGTATAGCCTACTGTAACTACCATAATGAGTATAGCATACTGTAACTATCATAATGAGTATAGCCTACTGTAACTAGCATAATCAGTATAGCATACTGTAACTATCATAATGAGTATAGCATATTGTAACTATCATAATGAGTATATCATAATGTGTATAGCCTACTGTAACTACCATAATGAGTATAGCATACTGTAACTATCATAATGAGTATATCATAATGTGTATAGCCTACTGTAACTACCATAATGAGTATAGCCTACTGTAACTATCATAATGAGTATAGCATAATGTAACTATCATAATGAGTATATCATAATGTGTATAGCCTACTGTAACTACCATATTGAGTATAGCATACTGTAACTATCATAATGAGTATAGCCTACTGTAATTATCATAATGAGTATATATACTGTAATTATCATAATGAGTATAGCATACTGTAACTATCATAATGAATATAGCATACTGTAACTATCATAATGAATATAGCCTACTGTAACTATCATAATGAGTATCGCATAAGGAGTATAGCATACTGTAACTATCATAATGAGTATAGCATAATGAGTATAGAATACTGTAACTATCATAATGAGTATATCATAATGAGTATAGCCTACTGTAACTATCATAATGAGTATAGCATACTGTAACTATCATAATGAGTATAGCATAATGAGTATAGCATACTGTAACTATCATAATGAGTATATCATAATGAGTATAGCCTACTGTAACTATCATAATGAGTATATCATAATGTGTATATCCTACTGTAACTACCATAATGAGTATAGCATACTGTAACTATCATAATAGGTATATCATAATGAGTATAGCCTACTGTTACTATCATAATGAGTATAGCCTACTGTAACTATCATAATGAGTATAGCATAATGTGTATAGCCTACTGTAACTACCATAATGAGTATAGCATACTGTAACTATCATAATGAGTATAGCCTACTGTAACTAGCATAATCAGTATAGCATACTGTAACTATAATAATGAGTATAGCATATTGTAACTATCATAATGAGTATATCATAATGTGTATAGCCTACTGTAACTACCATAATGAGTATAGCATACTGTAACTATCATAATGAGTATATCATAATGTGTATAGCCTACTGTAACTACCATAATGAGTATAGCATACTGTAACTATCATAATGAGTATAGCATAATGTGTATAGCCTACTGTAACTACCATAATGATTCTAGCCTACTGTAATTATCATAATGAGTATATCATACTGTAATTATCATAATGAGTATAGCATACTGTAACTATCATAATGAATATAGCATACTGTAACTATCATAATGAGTATATCATAGTGAGTATAGCATACTGTAACTATCATAATGAGTATAGCCTACAGTAACTATCATAATGATTATTTCATAATGAGTATAGCATACTGTAACTATCATAATGAGTATAGCATAATGAGTATAGCCTACTGTAACTATCATAATGAGTATAGCCTACTGTAACTATCATAATGAGTATATCATAATGAGTATAGCATACTGTAACTATCATAATGAGTATATCATAATAAGTATAGCATACTGTAGCTATCATAATGAGTATAGCCCACTGTAACTATCATAATGAGTATAGCCTACTGTAACTATCATAATGAGTATATCATAATGAGTATAGCATACTGTAACTATCATAATGAGTATATCATACTGTAACTATCATAATGAGTATATCATACTGAAACTATCATAATGAGTATATCATAATGAGTATAGCCTACTGTAACTATCATAATGAGTATATCATACTGAAACTATCATAATGAGTATATCATAATGAGTATAGCCTACTGTAACTATCATGAGTATATCATACTGTAATTATCATAATGAGTATATCATACTGAAACTATCATAATGAGTATAGCCTACTGTAACTATCATAATGAGTATATCATAATGAGTATAGCATACTGTAACTACAATAATGAGTATATCATAATAAGTATAGCATACTGTAGCTATCATAATGAGTATAGCCTACTGTAACTATCATAATGAGTATAGCCTACTGTAACTATCATAATGAGTATATCATAATGAGTATAGCATACTGTAACTATCATAATGAGTATATCATACTGTAACTATCATAATGAGTATATCATACTGAAACTATCATAATGAGTATATCATAATGAGTATAGCCTACTGTAACTATCATAATGAGTATAGACTACTGTAACTATCATAATGAGTATATCATAATGTGTATAGCCTACTGTAACTACCATAATGAGTATAGCATACTGTAGCTATCATAATGAGTATAGCATAATGAGTATAGCATACTGTAACTATCATAATGAGTATATCATAATGAGTATAGCCTACTGTAACTATCATAATGAGTATATCATAATGTGTTTAGCCTACTGTAACTACCATAATGAGTATAGCATACTGTAACTATCATAATGAGTATATCATAATGAGTATAGCCTACTGTTACTATCATAATGAGTATAGCCTACTGTAACTATCATAATGAGTATAGCATAATGTGTATAGCCTACTGTAACTACCATAATGAGTATAGCATACTGTAACTATCATAATGAGTATAGCATACTGTAACTATCGTAATGAGTATAGCCTACTGTAACTACCATAATGAATATAGCCTACTGTAACTATCATAATGAGTATAGCATACTGTAACTATCATAATGAGTATATCATAATGTGTATAGCCTACTGTAACTACCATAATGAGTATAGCATACTGTAACTATCATAATGAGTATAACATAATGAGTATAGTCTACTGTAATTATCATAATGAGTATATCATACTGTAATTATCATAATGAGTATAGCATACTGTAACTATCATAATGAGTATAGCCTACAGTAACTATCATAATGAGTATTTCATAATGAGTATAGCATACTGTAACTATCATAATGAGTATAGCATAATGAGTATAGCCTACTGTAACTATCATAATGAGTATAGCCTACTGTAACTATCATAATGAGTATATCATAATGAGTATAGCATACTGTAACTATCATAATGAGTATATAATAATAAGTATAGCATACTGTAGCTATCATAATGAGTATAGCCTACTGTAACTATCATAATGAGTATAGTCTACTGTAACTATCATAATGAGTATATCATACTGTAACTATCATAATGAGTATATCATAATAAGTATAGCATACTGTAACTATCATAATGAGTATAGCCTACTGTAACTATCATAATGAGTATAGCCTACTGTAACTATCATAATGAGTATATCATACTGTAACTATCATAATGAGTATATCATACTGAAACTATCATAATGAGTATATCATAATGAGTATAGCCTACTGTAACTATCATAATGAGTATATCATAATGAGTATAGCATACTGTAACTATCATAATGAGTATATCATACTGTAACTATCATAATGAGTATATCATACTGAAACTATCATAATGAGTATATCATAATGAGTATAGCCTACTGTAACTATCATAATGAGTATATCATACTGTAACTATCATAATGAGTATATCATACTGTAATTATCATAATGAGTATATCATACTGAGTATAGCATACTGTAACTACCATAATGAGTATATCATACTGTAACTATCATAATGAGTATATCATAATGAGTATAGCATACTGTAACTATCATAATGAGTATAGCATACTGTAACTATCATACTGAGAATATCATAATGAGTATAGCCTACTGTAACTATCATAATGAGTATCGCATAATGAGTATAGCATATTTAACTATCATAATGAGTATAGCCTACAGTAACTATCATAATGAGTATTTCATAATGAGTATAGCATACTGTAACTATCATAATGAGTATTGCCTACTGTAACTATCATAATGAGTATTTCATAATGAGTATAGCATACTGTAACTATCATAATGAGTATAGCATAATGAGTTTGTCCTACTGTAACTATCATAATGAGTATAGCCTACTGTAACTATCATAATGAGTATAGCATAATGAGTATATCATACTGTAACTATCATAATGAGTATAGCCTACTGTAACTATCATAATGAGTATATCATAATGTGTTTAGCCTACTGTAACTACCATAATGAGTATAGCATACTGTAACTATCATAATGAGTATATCATAATGAGTATAGCCTACTGTTACTATCATAATGAGTATAGCCTACTGTAACTATCATAATGAGTATAGCATAATGTGTATAGCCTACTGTAACTACCATAATGAGTATAGCATACTGTAACTATCATAATGAGTATAGCATAATGTGTATAGCCTACTGTAACTACCATAATGATTCTAGCCTACTGTAATTATCATAATGAGTATATCATACTGTAATTATCATAATGAGTATAGCATACTGTAACTATCATAATGAATATAGCATACTGTAACTATCATAATGAGTATATCATAGTGAGTATAGCATACTGTAACTATCATAATGAGTATAGCCTACAGTAACTATCATAATGAGTATTTCATAATGAGTATAGCATACTGTAACTATCATAATGAGTATAGCATAATGAGTATAGCCTACTGTAACTATCATAATGAGTATATCATAATGAGTATAGCATACTGTAACTATCATAATGAGTATATCATAATAAGTATAGCATACTGTAGCTATCATAATGAGTATAGCCTACTGTAACTATCATAATGAGTATAGCCTACTGTAACTATCATAATGAGTATATCATAATGAGTATAGCATACTGTAACTATCATAATGAGTATATCATACTGTAACTATCATAATGAGTATATCATACTGAAACTATCATAATGAGTATATCATAATGAGTATAGCCTACTGTAACTATCATAATGAGTATATCATACTGAAACTATCATAATGAGTATATCATAATGAGTATAGCCTACTGTAACTATCATGAGTATATCATACTGTAATTATCATAATGAGTATATCATACTGAAACTATCATAATGAGTATAGCCTACTGTAACTATCATAATGAGTATATCATAATGAGTATAGCATACTGTAACTACCATAATGAGTATATCATAATAAGTATAGCATACTGTAGCTATCATAATGAGTATAGCCTACTGTAACTATCATAATGAGTATAGCCTACTGTAACTATCATAATGAGTATATCATAATGAGTATAGCATACTGTAACTATCATAATGAGTATATCATACTGTAACTATCATAATGAGTATATCATACTGAAACTATCATAATGAGTATATCATAATGAGTATAGCCTACTGTAACTATCATAATGAGTATAGACTACTGTAACTATCATAATGAGTATATCATAATGTGTATAGCCTACTGTAACTACCATAATGAGTATAGCATACTGTAGCTATCATAATGAGTATAGCATACTGTAACTATCATAATGAGTATATCATAATGAGTATAGCCTACTGTAACTATCATAATGAGTATATCATAATGTGTTTAGCCTACTGTAACTACCATAATGAGTATAGCATACTGTAACTATCATAATGAGTATATCATAATGAGTATAGCCTACTGTTACTATCATAATGAGTATAGCCTACTGTAACTATCATAATGAGTATAGCATAATGTGTATAGCCTACTGTAACTACCATAATGAGTATAGCATACTGTAACTATCGTAATGAGTATAGCCTACTGTAACTACCATAATGAATATAGCCTACTGTAACTATCATAATGAGTATAGCATACTGTAACTATCATAATGAGTATATCATAATGTGTATAGCCTACTGTAACTACCATAATGAGTATAGCATACTGTAACTATCATAATGAGTATAGCATAATGAGTATAGCCTACTGTAACTATCATAATGAGTATAGCCTACTGTAACTATCATAATGAGTATATCATAATGAGTATAGCATACTGTAACTATCATAATGAGTATATCATAATAAGTATAGCATACTGTAGCTATCATAATGAGTATAGCCTACTGTAACTATCATAATGAGTATAGTCTACTGTAACTATCATAATGAGTATATCATACTGTAACTATCATAATGAGTATATCATAATAAGTATAGCATACTGTAACTATCATAATGAGTATAGCATACTGTAACTATCATAATGACTATATCATAATGTGTATAGCCTACTGTAACTACCATAATGAGTATAGCATACTGTAACTATCATAATGAGTATAGCATAATGAGTATAGCCTACTGTAATTATCATAATGAGTATATCATACTGTAATTATCATAATGAGTATAGCATACTGTAACTATCATAATGAGTATAGCCTACAGTAACTATCATAATGAGTATTTCATAATGAGTATAGCATACTGTAACTATCATAATGAGTATAGCATAATGAGTATAGCCTACTGTAACTATCATAATGAGTATAGCCTACTGTAACTATCATAATGAGTATATCATAATGAGTATAGCATACTGTAACTATCATAATGAGTATATCATAATAAGTATAGCATACTGTAGCTATCATAATGAGTATAGCCTACTGTAACTATCATAATGAGTATAGTCTACTGTAACTATCATAATGAGTATATCATACTGTAACTATCATAATGAGTATATCATAATAAGTATAGCATACTGTAACTATCATAATGAGTATAGCCTACTGTAACTATCATAATGAGTATAGCCTACTGTAACTATCATAATGAGTATATCATACTGTAACTATCATAATGAGTATATCATACTGAAACTATCATAATGAGTATATCATAATGAGTATAGCCTACTGTAACTATCATAATGAGTATATCATAATGAGTATAGCATACTGTAACTATCATAATGAGTATATCATACTGTAACTATCATAATGAGTATATCATACTGAAACTATCATAATGAGTATATCATAATGAGTATAGCCTACTGTAACTATCATAATGAGTATATCATACTGTAACTATCATAATGAGTATATCATACTGTAATTATCATAATGAGTATATCATACTGAGTATAGCATACTGTAACTACCATAATGAGTATATCATACTGTAACTATTATAATGAGTACAGCATACTGTAACTATCATAATGAGTATAGCATACTGTAACTATCATACTGAGAATATCATAATGAGTATAGCCTACTGTAACTATCATAATGAGTATCGCATAATGAGTATAGCATATTTAACTATCATAATGAGTATAGCCTACAGTAACTATCATAATGAGTATTTCATAATGAGTATAGCATACTGTAACTATCATAATGAGTATAGCCTACTGTAACTATCATAATGAGTATTTCATAATGAGTATAGCATACTGTAACTATCATAATGAGTATAGCATAATGAGTATGTCCTACTGTAACTATCATAATGAGTATAGCCTACTGTAACTATCATAATGAGTATAGCATAATGAGTATATCATACTGTAACTATCATAATGAGTATAGCCTACTGTAACTATCATAATGAATATAGCCTACTGTAACTATCATAATGAGTATCGCATAATGAGTATAGCATACTGTAACTATCATAATGAGTATAGCATAATGAGTATAGTCTACTGTAACTATCATAATGAGTATAGCCTACTGTAACTATCATAATGAGTATATCATAATGTGTATAGCCTACTGTAACTATCATCATGAGTATATCATAATAAGTATAGCATACTGTAGCTATCATAATGAGTATAGCCTACTGTAACTATCATAATGAGTATAGTCTACTGTAACTATCATAATGAGTATATCATACTGTAACTATCATAATGAGTATATCATAATAAGTATAGCATACTGTAACTATCATAATGAGTATAGCCTACTGTAACTATCATAATGAGTATAGCCTACTGTAACTATCATAATGAGTATATCATACTGTAACTATCATAATGACTATATCATACTGAAACTATCATAATGAGTATATCATAATGAGTATAGCCTACTGTAACTATCATAATGAGTATATCATAATGAGTATAGCATACTGTAACTATCATAATGAGTATATCATACTGTAACTATCATAATGAGTATATCATACTGAAACTATCATAATGAGTATATCATAATGAGTATAGCCTACTGTAACTATCATAATGAGTATATCATACTGTAACTATCATAATGAGTATATCATACTGTAATTATCATAATGAGTATATCATACTGAGTATAGCATACTGTAACTACCATAATGAGTATATCATACTGTAACTATTATAATGAGTACAGCATACTGTAACTATCATAATGAGTATAGCATACTGTAACTATCATACTGAGAATATCATAATGAGTATAGCCTACTGTAACTATCATAATGAGTATCGCATAATGAGTATAGCATATTTAACTATCATAATGAGTATAGCCTACAGTAACTATCATAATGAGTATTTCATAATGAGTATAGCATACTGTAACTATCATAATGAGTATAGCCTACTGTAACTATCATAATGAGTATTTCATAATGAGTATAGCATACTGTAACTATCATAATGAGTATAGCATAATGAGTATGTCCTACTGTAACTATCATAATGAGTATAGCCTACTGTAACTATCATAATGAGTATAGCATAATGAGTATATCATACTGTAACTATCATAATGAGTATAGCCTACTGTAACTATCATAATGAATATAGCCTACTGTAACTATCATAATGAGTATCGCATAATGAGTATAGCATACTGTAACTATCATAATGAGTATAGCATAATGAGTATAGTCTACTGTAACTATCATAATGAGTATAGCCTACTGTAACTATCATAATGAGTATATCATAATGTGTATAGCCTACTGTAACTATCATCATGAGTATATCATAATGAGTATAGCCTACTGTAACTATCATAATGAGTATAGCCTACTGTAACTATCATAATGAGTATATCATAATGTGTATAGCCTACTGTTACTACCATAATGAGTATAGCATACTGTAACTATCATAATGAGTATATCATAATGAGTATAGCCTACTGTAACTATCATAATGAGTATAGCCTACTGTAAATATCATAATGAGTATATCATAATGAGTATAGCCACTGTAACTATCATAATGAGTATAGCCTACTGTAACTATCATAATGAGTATATCATAATGTGTATAGCCTACTGTAACTACCATAATGAGTATAGCATACTGTAATTATCATAATGAGTATATCATACTGTAACTACCATAATGAGTATAGCATAATGAGTATAGCATACTGTAACTATCATAATGAGTATATCATAATGAGTATAGCATACTGTAACTATCATAATGAGTATATCATAATGAGTATAGCATACTGTAACTATCATAATGAGTATAGCCTACTGTAACTATCATAATGAGTATAGCATAATGTGTATAGCCTACTGTAACTACCATAATGAGTATAGCATACTGTAACTATCATAATGAGTATAGCCTACTGTAACTAGCATAATCAGTATAGCATACTGTAACTATCATAATGAGTATATCATAATGTGTATAGCCTACTGTAACTACCATAATGAGTATAGCCTACTGTAACTATCATAATGAGTTTAGCCTACTGTAACTATCATAATGAGTATATCATACTGTAACTATCATAATGACTATATCATACTGAAACTATCATAATGAGTATATCATAATGAGTATAGCCTACTGTAACTATCATAATGAGTATATCATAATGAGTATAGCATACTGTAACTATCATAATGAGTATATCATACTGTAACTATCATAATGAGTATATCATACTGAAACTATCATAATGAGTATATCATAATGAGTATAGCCTACTGTAACTATCATAATGAGTATATCATACTGTAACTATCATAATGAGTATATCATACTGTAATTATCATAATGAGTATATCATACTGAGTATAGCATACTGTAACTACCATAATGAGTATATCATACTGTAACTATTATAATGAGTACAGCATACTGTAACTATCATAATGAGTATAGCATACTGTAACTATCATACTGAGAATATCATAATGAGTATAGCCTACTGTAACTATCATAATGAGTATCGCATAATGAGTATAGCATATTTAACTATCATAATGAGTATAGCCTACAGTAACTATCATAATGAGTATTTCATAATGAGTATAGCATACTGTAACTATCATAATGAGTATAGCCTACTGTAACTATCATAATGAGTATTTCATAATGAGTATAGCATACTGTAACTATCATAATGAGTATAGCATAATGAGTATGTCCTACTGTAACTATCATAATGAGTATAGCCTACTGTAACTATCATAATGAGTATAGCATAATGAGTATATCATACTGTAACTATCATAATGAGTATAGCCTACTGTAACTATCATAATGAATATAGCCTACTGTAACTATCATAATGAGTATCGCATAATGAGTATAGCATACTGTAACTATCATAATGAGTATAGCATAATGAGTATAGTCTACTGTAACTATCATAATGAGTATAGCCTACTGTAACTATCATAATGAGTATATCATAATGTGTATAGCCTACTGTAACTATCATCATGAGTATATCATAATGAGTATAGCCTACTGTAACTATCATAATGAGTATAGCCTACTGTAACTATCATAATGAGTATATCATAATGTGTATAGCCTACTGTAACTACCATAATGAGTATAGCATACTGTAACTATCATAATGAGTATATCATAATGAGTATAGCCTACTGTAACTATCATAATGAGTATAGCCTACTGTAACTATCATAATGAGTATATCATAATGAGTATAGCCACTGTAACTATCATAATGAGTATAGCCTACTGTAACTATCATAATGAGTATATCATAATGTGTATAGCCTACTGTAACTACCATAATGAGTATAGCATACTGTAATTATCATAATGAGTATATCATACTGTAACTACCATAATGAGTATAGCATAATGAGTATAGCATACTGTAACTATCATAATGAGTATATCATAATGAGTATAGCATACTGTAACTATCATAATGAGTATATCATAATGAGTATAGCATACTGTAACTATCATAATGAGTATAGCCTACTGTAACTATCATAATGAGTATAGCATAATGTGTATAGCCTACTGTAACTACCATAATGAGTATAGCATACTGTAACTATCATAATGAGTATAGCCTACTGTAACTAGCATAATCAGTATAGCATACTGTAACTATCATAATGAGTATATCATAATGTGTATAGCCTACTGTAACTACCATAATGAGTATAGCATACTGTAACTATCATAATGAGTATATCATAATGTGTATAGCCTACTGTAACTACCATAATTAGTATAGCCTACTGTAACTATCATAATGAGTATAGCATAATGTAACTATCATAATGAGTATATCATAATGTGTATAGCCTACTGTAACTACCATATTGAGTATAGCATACTGTAACTATCATAATGAGTATAGCATAATGAGTATAGCCTACTGTAATTATCATAATGAGTATATCATACTGTAATTATCATAATGAGTATAGCATACTGTAACTATCATAATGAATATAGCATACTGTAACTATCATAATGAGTATATCATAGTGAGTATAGCATACTGTAACTATCATAATGAGTATAGCATAATGAGTATAGCATACTGTAACTATCATAATGAGTATATCATAATGAGTATAGCATACTGTAACTATCATAATGAGTATAGCCTACTGTAACTATCATAATGAGTATAGCATAATGTGTATAGCCTACTGTAACTACCATAATGAGTATAGCATACTGTAACTATCATAATGAGTATAGCCTACTGTAACTAGCATAATCAGTATAGCATACTGTAACTATCATAATGAGTATATCATAATGTGTATAGCCTACTGTAACTACCATAATGAGTATAGCATACTGTAACTATCATAATGAGTATATCATAATGTGTATAGCCTACTGTAACTACCATAATTAGTATAGCCTACTGTAACTATCATAATGAGTATAGCATAATGTAACTATCATAATGAGTATATCATAATGTGTATAGCCTACTGTAACTACCATATTGAGTATAGCATACTGTAACTATCATAATGAGTATAGCATAATGAGTATAGCCTACTGTAATTATCATAATGAGTATATCATACTGTAATTATCATAATGAGTATAGCATACTGTAACTATCATAATGAATATAGCATACTGTAACTATCATAATGAGTATATCATAGTGAGTATAGCATACTGTAACTATCATAATGAGTATAGCCTACAGTAACTATCATAATGAGTATTTCATAATGATTATAGCATACTGTAACTATCATAATGAGTATAGCATAATGAGTATAGCCTACTGTAACTATCATAATGAGTATAGCCTACTGTAACTATCATAATGAGTATATCATAATGAGTATAGCATACTGTAACTATCATAATGAGTATATCATAATAAGTATAGCATACTGTGGCTATCATAATGAGTATAGCATACTGTAACTATCATAATGAGTATAGCATAATGAGTATGTCCTACTGTAACTATCATAATGAGTATAGCCTACTGTAACTATCATAATGAGTATAGCATAATGAGTATATCATACTGTAACTATCATAATGAGTATAGCATACTGTAACTATCATAATGAGTATAGCATAATGAGTATAGTCTACTGTAACTATCATAATGAGTATAGCCTACTGTAACTATCATAATGAGTATATCATAATGTGTATAGCCTACTGTAACTATCATCATGAGTATATCATAATGAGTATAGCCTACTGTAACTATCATAATGAGTATAGCCTACTGTAACTATCATAATGAGTATATCATAATGTGTATAGCCTACTGTAACTACCATAATGAGTATAGCATACTGTAACTATCATAATGAGTATATCATAATGAGTATAGCCTACTGTAACTATCATAATGAGTATAGCCTACTGTAACTATCATAATGAGTATATCATAATGAGTATAGCCACTGTAACTATCATAATGAGTATAGCCTACTGTAACTATCATAATGAGTATATCATAATGTGTATAGCCTACTGTAACTACCATAATGAGTATAGCATACTGTAATTATCATAATGAGTATATCATACTGTAACTACCATAATGAGTATAGCATAATGAGTATAGCATACTGTAACTATCATAATGAGTATATCATAATGAGTATAGCATACTGTAACTATCATAATGAGTATATCATAATGAGTATAGCATACTGTAACTATCATAATGAGTATAGCCTACTGTAACTATCATAATGAGTATAGCATAATGTGTATAGCCTACTGTAACTACCATAATGAGTATAGCATACTGTAACTATCATAATGAGTATAGCCTACTGTAACTAGCATAATCAGTATAGCATACTGTAACTATCATAATGAGTATAGCATATTGTAACTATCATAATGAGTATATCATAATGTGTATAGCCTACTGTAACTACCATAATGAGTATAGCATACTGTAACTATCATAATGAGTATATCATAATGTGTATAGCCTACTGTAACTACCATAATTAGTATAGCCTACTGTAACTATCATAATGAGTATAGCATAATGTAACTATCATAATGAGTATATCATAATGTGTATAGCCTACTGTAACTACCATATTGAGTATAGCATACTGTAACTATCATAATGAGTATAGCATAATGAGTATAGCCTACTGTAATTATCATAATGAGTATATCATACTGTAATTATCATAATGAGTATAGCATACTGTAACTATCATAATGAATATAGCATACTGTAACTATCATAATGAGTATATCATAGTGAGTATAGCATACTGTAACTATCATAATGAGTATAGCCTACAGTAACTATCATAATGAGTATTTCATAATGATTATAGCATACTGTAACTATCATAATGAGTATAGCATAATGAGTATAGCCTACTGTAACTATCATAATGAGTATAGCCTACTGTAACTATCATAATGAGTATATCATAATGAGTATAGCATACTGTAACTATCATAATGAGTATATCATAATAAGTATAGCCTACTGTAACTATCATAATGATTATATCATAATGAGTATAGCATACTGTAACTATCATAATGAGTATATCATACTGTAACTATCATAATGAGTATATCATACTGAAACTATCATAATGAGTATATCATAATGAGTATAGCCTACTGTAACTATCATAATGAGTATATCATACTGAAACTATCATAATGAGTATATCATAATGAGTATAGCCTACTGTAACTATCATGAGTATATCATACTGTAATTATCATAATGAGTATATCATACTGAAACTATCATAATGAGTATAGCCTACTGTAACTATCATAATGAGTGTATCATAATGAGTATAGCATACTGTAACTACCATAATGAGTATATCATAATAAGAATAGCATACTGTAGCTATCATAACGAGTATAGCCTACTGTAACTATCATAATGAGTATAGCCTACTGTAACTATCATAATGAGTATATCATAATGAGTATAGCATACTGTAACTATCATAATGAGTATATCATACTGTAACTATCATAATGAGTATATCATAATGTGTATAGCCTACTGTAACTACCATAATGAGTATAGCATACTGTAACTATCATAATGAGTATATCATAATGAGTATAGCCTACTGTAACTATCATAATGAGTATAGCCTACTGTAACTATCATAATGAGTATATCATAATGAGTATAGCCTACTGTAACTATCATAATGAGTATAGCCTACTGTAACTATCATAATGAGTATAGCATAATGTGTATAGCCTACTGTAACTACCATAATGAGTATAGCATACTGTAACTATCATAATGAGTATAGCCTACTGTAACTAGCATAATCAGTATAGCATACTGTAACTATCATAATGAGTATAGCATATTGTAACTATCATAATGAGTATATCATAATGTGTATAGCCTACTGTAACTATCATAATGAGTATAGCATAATGTAACTATCATAATGAGTATATCATAATGTGTATAGCCTACTGTAACTACCATATTGAGTATAGCATACTGTAACTATGATAATGAGTATAGCATAATGAGTATAGCCTACTGTAATTATCATAATGAGTATATATACTGTAATTATCATAATGAGTATAGCATACTGTAACTATCATAATGAATATAGCATACTGTAACTATCATAATGAGTATATCATAGTGAGTATAGCATACTGTAACTATCATAATGAGTATAGCCTACAGTTACTATCATAATGAGTATTTCATAATGATTATAGCATACTGTAACTATCATAATGAGTATAGCATAATGAGTATAGCCTACTGTAACTATCATAATGAGTATAGCCTACTGTAACTATCATAATGAGTATATCATAATGAGTATAGCGTACTGTAACTATCATAATGAGTATATCATAATAAGTATAGCATACTGTGGCTATCATAATGAGTATAGCCTACTGTAACTATCATAATGAGTATAGCCTACTGTAACTATCATAATGATTATATCATAATGAGTATAGCATACTGTAACTATCATAATGAGTATATCATACTGTAACTATCATAATGAGTATATCATAATGAGTATAGCCTACTGTAACTATCATAATGAGTATATCATACTGAAACTATCATAATGAGTATATCATAATGAGTATAGCCTACTGTAACTATCATGAGTATATCATACTGTAATTATCATAATGAGTATATCATACTGAAACTATCATAATGAGTATAGCCTACTGTAACTATCATAATGCGTGTATCATAATGAGTATAGCATACTGTAACTACCATAATGAGTATATCATAATAAGTATAGCATACTGTAGCTATCATAACGAGTATAGCCTACTGTAACTATCATAATGAGTATAGCCTACTGTAACTATCATAATGAGTATATCATAATGAGTATAGCATACTGTAACTATCATAATGAGTATATCATACTGTAACTATCATAATGAGTATATCATACTGAAACTATCATAATGAGTATATCATAATGAGTATAGCCTACTGTAACTATCATAATGAGTATAGACTACTGTAACTATCATAATGAGTATATCATAATGTGTATAGCCTACTGTAACTACCATAATGAGTATAGCATACTGTAGCTATCATAATGAGTATAGCATAATGAGTATAGCATACTGTAACTATCATAATGAGTATATCATAATGAATATAGCCTACTGTAACTATCATAATGAGTATATTATACTGTAACTATCATAATGAGTATATCATACTGAAACTATCATAATGAGTATAGCCTACTGTAACTATCATAATGAGTATATCATACTGTAACTATCATAATGAGTATATCATACTGTAATTATCATAATGAGTATATCATACTGAGTATAGCATACTGTAACTACCATAATGAGTATATCATACTGTAACTATCATAATGAGTATATCATAATGAGAATAGCATACTGTAACTATCATAATGAGTATAGCATACTGTAACTATCATACTGAGAATATCATAATGAGTATAGCCTACTGTAACTGTCATAATGAGTATCGCATAATGAGTATAGCATATTTAACTATCATAATGAGTATAGCCTACAGTAACTATCATAATGAGTATTTCATAATGAGTATAGCATACTGTAACTATCATAATGAGTATAGCCTACTGTAACTATCATAATGAGTATTTCATAATGAGTATAGCATACTGTAACTATCATAATGAGTATAGCATAATGAGTATGTCCTACTGTAACTATCATAATGAGTATAGCATACTGTAACTATCATAATGAGTATAGCATAATGAGTATATCATACTGTAACTATCATAATGAGTATAGCCTACTGTAACTATCATAATGAATATAGCCTACTGTAACTATCATAATGAGTATCGCATAATGAGTATAGCATACTGTAACTATCATAATGAGTATAGCATAATGAGTATAGCCTACTGTAACTATCATAATGAGTATAGCCTACTGTAACTATCATAATGAGTATATCATAATGTGTATAGCCTACTGTAACTATCATCATGAGTATATCATAATGAGTATAGCCTACTGTAACTATCATAATGAGTATAGCCTACTGTAACTATCATAATGAGTATAGCCTACTGTAACTATCATAATGAGTATATCATAATGTGTATAGCCTACTGTAACTACCATAATGAGTATAGCATACTGTAACTATCATAATGAGTATAGCATAATGAGTATGTCCTACTGTAACTATCATAATGAGTATAGCCTACTGTAACTATCATAATGAGTATAGCATAATGAGTATATCATACTGTAACTATCATAATGAGTATAGCCTACTGTAACTATCATAATGAATATAGCCTACTGTAACTATCATAATGAGTATCGCATAATGAGTATAGCATACTGTAACTATCATAATGAGTATAGCATAATGAGTATAGTCTACTGTAACTATCATAATGAGTATAGCCTACTGTAACTATCATAATGAGTATATCATAATGTGTATAGCCTACTGTAACTATCATCATGAGTATATCATAATGAGTATAGCCTACTGTAACTATCATAATGAGTATAGCCTACTGTAACTATCATAATGAGTATATCATAATGTGTATAGCCTACTGTTACTACCATAATGAGTATAGCATACTGTAACTATCATAATGAGTATATCATAATGAGTATAGCCTACTGTAACTATCATAATGAGTATAGCCTACTGTAAATATCATAATGAGTATATCATAATGAGTATAGCCACTGTAACTATCATAATGAGTATAGCCTACTGTAACTATCATAATGAGTATATCATAATGTGTATAGCCTACTGTAACTACCATAATGAGTATAGCATACTGTAATTATCATAATGAGTATATCATACTGTAACTACCATAATGAGTATAGCATAATGAGTATAGCATACTGTAACTATCATAATGAGTATATCATAATGAGTATAGCATACTGTAACTATCATAATGAGTATATCATAATGAGTATAGCATACTGTAACTATCATAATGAGTATAGCCTACTGTAACTATCATAATGAGTATAGCATAATGTGTATAGCCTACTGTAACTACCATAATGAGTATAGCATACTGTAACTATCATAATGAGTATAGCCTACTGTAACTAGCATAATCAGTATAGCATACTGTAACTATCATAATGAGTATATCATAATGTGTATAGCCTACTGTAACTACCATAATGAGTATAGCCTACTGTAACTATCATAATGAGTTTAGCCTACTGTAACTATCATAATGAGTATATCATACTGTAACTATCATAATGACTATATCATACTGAAACTATCATAATGAGTATATCATAATGAGTATAGCCTACTGTAACTATCATAATGAGTATATCATAATGAGTATAGCATACTGTAACTATCATAATGAGTATATCATACTGTAACTATCATAATGAGTATATCATACTGAAACTATCATAATGAGTATATCATAATGAGTATAGCCTACTGTAACTATCATAATGAGTATATCATACTGTAACTATCATAATGAGTATATCATACTGTAATTATCATAATGAGTATATCATACTGAGTATAGCATACTGTAACTACCATAATGAGTATATCATACTGTAACTATTATAATGAGTACAGCATACTGTAACTATCATAATGAGTATAGCATACTGTAACTATCATACTGAGAATATCATAATGAGTATAGCCTACTGTAACTATCATAATGAGTATCGCATAATGAGTATAGCATATTTAACTATCATAATGAGTATAGCCTACAGTAACTATCATAATGAGTATTTCATAATGAGTATAGCATACTGTAACTATCATAATGAGTATAGCCTACTGTAACTATCATAATGAGTATTTCATAATGAGTATAGCATACTGTAACTATCATAATGAGTATAGCATAATGAGTATGTCCTACTGTAACTATCATAATGAGTATAGCCTACTGTAACTATCATAATGAGTATAGCATAATGAGTATATCATACTGTAACTATCATAATGAGTATAGCCTACTGTAACTATCATAATGAATATAGCCTACTGTAACTATCATAATGAGTATCGCATAATGAGTATAGCATACTGTAACTATCATAATGAGTATAGCATAATGAGTATAGTCTACTGTAACTATCATAATGAGTATAGCCTACTGTAACTATCATAATGAGTATATCATAATGTGTATAGCCTACTGTAACTATCATCATGAGTATATCATAATGAGTATAGCCTACTGTAACTATCATAATGAGTATAGCCTACTGTAACTATCATAATGAGTATATCATAATGTGTATAGCCTACTGTAACTACCATAATGAGTATAGCATACTGTAACTATCATAATGAGTATATCATAATGAGTATAGCCTACTGTAACTATCATAATGAGTATAGCCTACTGTAACTATCATAATGAGTATATCATAATGAGTATAGCCACTGTAACTATCATAATGAGTATAGCCTACTGTAACTATCATAATGAGTATATCATAATGTGTATAGCCTACTGTAACTACCATAATGAGTATAGCATACTGTAATTATCATAATGAGTATATCATACTGTAACTACCATAATGAGTATAGCATAATGAGTATAGCATACTGTAACTATCATAATGAGTATATCATAATGAGTATAGCATACTGTAACTATCATAATGAGTATATCATAATGAGTATAGCATACTGTAACTATCATAATGAGTATAGCCTACTGTAACTATCATAATGAGTATAGCATAATGTGTATAGCCTACTGTAACTACCATAATGAGTATAGCATACTGTAACTATCATAATGAGTATAGCCTACTGTAACTAGCATAATCAGTATAGCATACTGTAACTATCATAATGAGTATATCATAATGTGTATAGCCTACTGTAACTACCATAATGAGTATAGCATACTGTAACTATCATAATGAGTATATCATAATGTGTATAGCCTACTGTAACTACCATAATTAGTATAGCCTACTGTAACTATCATAATGAGTATAGCATAATGTAACTATCATAATGAGTATATCATAATGTGTATAGCCTACTGTAACTACCATATTGAGTATAGCATACTGTAACTATCATAATGAGTATAGCATAATGAGTATAGCCTACTGTAATTATCATAATGAGTATATCATACTGTAATTATCATAATGAGTATAGCATACTGTAACTATCATAATGAATATAGCATACTGTAACTATCATAATGAGTATATCATAGTGAGTATAGCATACTGTAACTATCATAATGAGTATAGCATAATGAGTATAGCATACTGTAACTATCATAATGAGTATATCATAATGAGTATAGCATACTGTAACTATCATAATGAGTATAGCCTACTGTAACTATCATAATGAGTATAGCATAATGTGTATAGCCTACTGTAACTACCATAATGAGTATAGCATACTGTAACTATCATAATGAGTATAGCCTACTGTAACTAGCATAATCAGTATAGCATACTGTAACTATCATAATGAGTATATCATAATGTGTATAGCCTACTGTAACTACCATAATGAGTATAGCATACTGTAACTATCATAATGAGTATATCATAATGTGTATAGCCTACTGTAACTACCATAATTAGTATAGCCTACTGTAACTATCATAATGAGTATAGCATAATGTAACTATCATAATGAGTATATCATAATGTGTATAGCCTACTGTAACTACCATATTGAGTATAGCATACTGTAACTATCATAATGAGTATAGCATAATGAGTATAGCCTACTGTAATTATCATAATGAGTATATCATACTGTAATTATCATAATGAGTATAGCATACTGTAACTATCATAATGAATATAGCATACTGTAACTATCATAATGAGTATATCATAGTGAGTATAGCATACTGTAACTATCATAATGAGTATAGCCTACAGTAACTATCATAATGAGTATTTCATAATGATTATAGCATACTGTAACTATCATAATGAGTATAGCATAATGAGTATAGCCTACTGTAACTATCATAATGAGTATAGCCTACTGTAACTATCATAATGAGTATATCATAATGAGTATAGCATACTGTAACTATCATAATGAGTATATCATAATAAGTATAGCATACTGTGGCTATCATAATGAGTATAGCATACTGTAACTATCATAATGAGTATAGCATAATGAGTATGTCCTACTGTAACTATCATAATGAGTATAGCCTACTGTAACTATCATAATGAGTATAGCATAATGAGTATATCATACTGTAACTATCATAATGAGTATAGCATACTGTAACTATCATAATGAGTATAGCATAATGAGTATAGTCTACTGTAACTATCATAATGAGTATAGCCTACTGTAACTATCATAATGAGTATATCATAATGTGTATAGCCTACTGTAACTATCATCATGAGTATATCATAATGAGTATAGCCTACTGTAACTATCATAATGAGTATAGCCTACTGTAACTATCATAATGAGTATATCATAATGTGTATAGCCTACTGTAACTACCATAATGAGTATAGCATACTGTAACTATCATAATGAGTATATCATAATGAGTATAGCCTACTGTAACTATCATAATGAGTATAGCCTACTGTAACTATCATAATGAGTATATCATAATGAGTATAGCCACTGTAACTATCATAATGAGTATAGCCTACTGTAACTATCATAATGAGTATATCATAATGTGTATAGCCTACTGTAACTACCATAATGAGTATAGCATACTGTAATTATCATAATGAGTATATCATACTGTAACTACCATAATGAGTATAGCATAATGAGTATAGCATACTGTAACTATCATAATGAGTATATCATAATGAGTATAGCATACTGTAACTATCATAATGAGTATATCATAATGAGTATAGCATACTGTAACTATCATAATGAGTATAGCCTACTGTAACTATCATAATGAGTATAGCATAATGTGTATAGCCTACTGTAACTACCATAATGAGTATAGCATACTGTAACTATCATAATGAGTATAGCCTACTGTAACTAGCATAATCAGTATAGCATACTGTAACTATCATAATGAGTATAGCATATTGTAACTATCATAATGAGTATATCATAATGTGTATAGCCTACTGTAACTACCATAATGAGTATAGCATACTGTAACTATCATAATGAGTATATCATAATGTGTATAGCCTACTGTAACTACCATAATTAGTATAGCCTACTGTAACTATCATAATGAGTATAGCATAATGTAACTATCATAATGAGTATATCATAATGTGTATAGCCTACTGTAACTACCATATTGAGTATAGCATACTGTAACTATCATAATGAGTATAGCATAATGAGTATAGCCTACTGTAATTATCATAATGAGTATATCATACTGTAATTATCATAATGAGTATAGCATACTGTAACTATCATAATGAATATAGCATACTGTAACTATCATAATGAGTATATCATAGTGAGTATAGCATACTGTAACTATCATAATGAGTATAGCCTACAGTAACTATCATAATGAGTATTTCATAATGATTATAGCATACTGTAACTATCATAATGAGTATAGCATAATGAGTATAGCCTACTGTAACTATCATAATGAGTATAGCCTACTGTAACTATCATAATGAGTATATCATAATGAGTATAGCATACTGTAACTATCATAATGAGTATATCATAATAAGTATAGCCTACTGTAACTATCATAATGATTATATCATAATGAGTATAGCATACTGTAACTATCATAATGAGTATATCATACTGTAACTATCATAATGAGTATATCATACTGAAACTATCATAATGAGTATATCATAATGAGTATAGCCTACTGTAACTATCATAATGAGTATATCATACTGAAACTATCATAATGAGTATATCATAATGAGTATAGCCTACTGTAACTATCATGAGTATATCATACTGTAATTATCATAATGAGTATATCATACTGAAACTATCATAATGAGTATAGCCTACTGTAACTATCATAATGAGTGTATCATAATGAGTATAGCATACTGTAACTACCATAATGAGTATATCATAATAAGAATAGCATACTGTAGCTATCATAACGAGTATAGCCTACTGTAACTATCATAATGAGTATAGCCTACTGTAACTATCATAATGAGTATATCATAATGAGTATAGCATACTGTAACTATCATAATGAGTATATCATACTGTAACTATCATAATGAGTATATCATAATGTGTATAGCCTACTGTAACTACCATAATGAGTATAGCATACTGTAACTATCATAATGAGTATATCATAATGAGTATAGCCTACTGTAACTATCATAATGAGTATAGCCTACTGTAACTATCATAATGAGTATATCATAATGAGTATAGCCTACTGTAACTATCATAATGAGTATAGCCTACTGTAACTATCATAATGAGTATAGCATAATGTGTATAGCCTACTGTAACTACCATAATGAGTATAGCATACTGTAACTATCATAATGAGTATAGCCTACTGTAACTAGCATAATCAGTATAGCATACTGTAACTATCATAATGAGTATAGCATATTGTAACTATCATAATGAGTATATCATAATGTGTATAGCCTACTGTAACTATCATAATGAGTATAGCATAATGTAACTATCATAATGAGTATATCATAATGTGTATAGCCTACTGTAACTACCATATTGAGTATAGCATACTGTAACTATGATAATGAGTATAGCATAATGAGTATAGCCTACTGTAATTATCATAATGAGTATATATACTGTAATTATCATAATGAGTATAGCATACTGTAACTATCATAATGAATATAGCATACTGTAACTATCATAATGAGTATATCATAGTGAGTATAGCATACTGTAACTATCATAATGAGTATAGCCTACAGTTACTATCATAATGAGTATTTCATAATGATTATAGCATACTGTAACTATCATAATGAGTATAGCATAATGAGTATAGCCTACTGTAACTATCATAATGAGTATAGCCTACTGTAACTATCATAATGAGTATATCATAATGAGTATAGCGTACTGTAACTATCATAATGAGTATATCATAATAAGTATAGCATACTGTGGCTATCATAATGAGTATAGCCTACTGTAACTATCATAATGAGTATAGCCTACTGTAACTATCATAATGATTATATCATAATGAGTATAGCATACTGTAACTATCATAATGAGTATATCATACTGTAACTATCATAATGAGTATATCATAATGAGTATAGCCTACTGTAACTATCATAATGAGTATATCATACTGAAACTATCATAATGAGTATATCATAATGAGTATAGCCTACTGTAACTATCATGAGTATATCATACTGTAATTATCATAATGAGTATATCATACTGAAACTATCATAATGAGTATAGCCTACTGTAACTATCATAATGCGTGTATCATAATGAGTATAGCATACTGTAACTACCATAATGAGTATATCATAATAAGTATAGCATACTGTAGCTATCATAACGAGTATAGCCTACTGTAACTATCATAATGAGTATAGCCTACTGTAACTATCATAATGAGTATATCATAATGAGTATAGCATACTGTAACTATCATAATGAGTATATCATACTGTAACTATCATAATGAGTATATCATACTGAAACTATCATAATGAGTATATCATAATGAGTATAGCCTACTGTAACTATCATAATGAGTATAGACTACTGTAACTATCATAATGAGTATATCATAATGTGTATAGCCTACTGTAACTACCATAATGAGTATAGCATACTGTAGCTATCATAATGAGTATAGCATAATGAGTATAGCATACTGTAACTATCATAATGAGTATATCATAATGAATATAGCCTACTGTAACTATCATAATGAGTATATTATACTGTAACTATCATAATGAGTATATCATACTGAAACTATCATAATGAGTATAGCCTACTGTAACTATCATAATGAGTATATCATACTGTAACTATCATAATGAGTATATCATACTGTAATTATCATAATGAGTATATCATACTGAGTATAGCATACTGTAACTACCATAATGAGTATATCATACTGTAACTATCATAATGAGTATATCATAATGAGAATAGCATACTGTAACTATCATAATGAGTATAGCATACTGTAACTATCATACTGAGAATATCATAATGAGTATAGCCTACTGTAACTGTCATAATGAGTATCGCATAATGAGTATAGCATATTTAACTATCATAATGAGTATAGCCTACAGTAACTATCATAATGAGTATTTCATAATGAGTATAGCATACTGTAACTATCATAATGAGTATAGCCTACTGTAACTATCATAATGAGTATTTCATAATGAGTATAGCATACTGTAACTATCATAATGAGTATAGCATAATGAGTATGTCCTACTGTAACTATCATAATGAGTATAGCATACTGTAACTATCATAATGAGTATAGCATAATGAGTATATCATACTGTAACTATCATAATGAGTATAGCCTACTGTAACTATCATAATGAATATAGCCTACTGTAACTATCATAATGAGTATCGCATAATGAGTATAGCATACTGTAACTATCATAATGAGTATAGCATAATGAGTATAGCCTACTGTAACTATCATAATGAGTATAGCCTACTGTAACTATCATAATGAGTATATCATAATGTGTATAGCCTACTGTAACTATCATCATGAGTATATCATAATGAGTATAGCCTACTGTAACTATCATAATGAGTATAGCCTACTGTAACTATCATAATGAGTATATCATAATGTGTATAGCCTACTGTAACTACCATAATGAGTATAGCATACTGTAACTATCATAATGAGTATATCATAATGAGTATAGCCTACTGTAACTATCATAATGAGTATAGCCTACTGTAACTATCATAATGAGTATATCATAATGAGTATAGCCTACTGTAACTATCATAATGAGTATAGCCTACTGTAACTATCATAATGAGTATATCATAATGTGTATAGCCTACTGTAACTACCATAATGAGTATAGCATACTGTAATTATCTTAATGAGTATATCATACTGTAACTACCATAATGAGTATAGCATAATGAGTATAGCATACTGTAACTATCATAATGAGTATATCATAATGAGTATAGCATACTGTAACTATCATAATGAGTATAGCCTACTGTAACTATCATAATGAGTATAGCATAATGTGTATAGCCTACTGTAACTACCATAATGAGTATAGCATACTGTAACTATCATAATGAGTATAGCCTACTGTAACTAGCATAATCAGTATAGCATACTGTAACTATCATAATGAGTATAGCATATTGTAACTATCATAATGAGTATATCATAATGTGTATAGCCTACTGTAACTACCATAATGAGTATAGCATACTGTAACTATCATAATGAGTATATCATAATGTGTATAGCCTACTGTAACTACCATAATGAGTATAGCCTACTGTAACTATCATAATGAGTATAGCATACTGTAACTATCATAATGAATATAGCATACTGTAACTATCATAATGAGTATATCATAGTGAGTATAGCATACTGTAACTATCATAATGAGTATAGCCTACAGTAACTATCATAATGAGTATTTCATAATGAGTATAGCATACTGTAACTATCATAATGAGTATAGCATAATGAGTATAGCCTACTGTAACTATCATAATGAGTATAGCCTACTGTAACTATCATAATGAGTATATCATAATGAGTATAGCATACTGTAACTATCATAATGAGTATATCATAATAAGTATAGCATACTGTGGCTATCATAATGAGTATAGCCTACTGTAACTATCATAATGAGTATAGCCTACTGTAACTATCATAATGATTATATCATAATGAGAATAGCATACTGTAACTATCATAATGAGTATATCATACTGTAACTATCATAATGAGTATATCATAATGAGTATAGCCTACTGTAACTATCATAATGAGTATATCATACTGAAACTATCATAATGAGTATATCATAATGAGTATAGCCTACTGTAACTATCATGAGTATATCATACTGTAATTATCATAATGAGTATATCATACTGAAACTATCATAATGAGTATAGCCTACTGTAACTATCATAATGCGTGTATCATAATGAGTATAGCATACTGTAACTACCATAATGAGTATATCATAATAAGTATAGCATACTGTAGCTATCATAACGAGTATAGCCTACTGTAACTATCATAATGAGTATAGCCTACTGTAACTATCATAATGAGTATATCATAATGAGTATAGCATACTGTAACTATCATAATGAGTATATCATACTGTAACTATCATAATGAGTATATCATACTGAAACTATCATAATGAGTATATCATAATGAGTATAGCCTACTGTAACTATCATAATGAGTATAGACTACTGTAACTATCATAATGAGTATATCATAATGTGTATAGCCTACTGTAACTATCATAATGAGTATATCATACTGTAACTATCATAATGAGTATATCATACTGTAATTATCATAATGAGTATATCATACTGAGTATAGCATACTGTAACTACCATAATGAGTATATCATACTGTAACTATCATAATGAGTATATCATAATGAGAATAGCATACTGTAACTATCATAATGAGTATAGCATACTGTAACTATCATACTGAGAATATCATAATGAGTATAGCCTACTGTAACTGTCATAATGAGTATCGCATAATGAGTATAGCATATTTAACTATCATAATGAGTATAGCCTACAGTAACTATCATAATGAGTATTTCATAATGAGTATAGCATACTGTAACTATCATAATGAGTATAGCCTACTGTAACTATCATAATGAGTATTTCATAATGAGTATAGCATACTGTAACTATCATAATGAGTATAGCATAATGAGTATGTCCTACTGTAACTATCATAATGAGTATAGCATACTGTAACTATCATAATGAGTATAGCATAATGAGTATATCATACTGTAACTATCATAATGAGTATAGCCTACTGTAACTATCATAATGAATATAGCCTACTGTAACTATCATAATGAGTATCGCATAATGAGTATAGCATACTGTAACTATCATAATGAGTATAGCATAATGAGTATAGCCTACTGTAACTATCATAATGAGTATAGCCTACTGTAACTATCATAATGAGTATATCATAATGTGTATAGCCTACTGTAACTATCATCATGAGTATATCATAATGAGTATAGCCTACTGTAACTATCATAATGAGTATAGCCTACTGTAACTATCATAATGAGTATATCCTAATGTGTATAGCCTACTGTAACTACCATAATGAGTATAGCATACTGTAACTATCATAATGAGTATATCATAATGAGTATAGCCTACTGTAACTATCATAATGAGTATAGCCTACTGTAACTATCATAATGAGTATATCATAATGAGTATAGCCTACTGTAACTATCATAATGAGTATAGCCTACTGTAACTATCATAATGAGTATATCATAATGTGTATAGCCTACTGTAACTACCATAATGAGTATAGCATACTGTAATTATCTTAATGAGTATATCATACTGTAACTACCATAATGAGTATAGCATAATGAGTATAGCATACTGTAACTATCATAATGAGTATATCATAATGAGTATAGCATACTGTAACTATCATAATGAGTATAGCCTACTGTAACTATCATAATGAGTATAGCATAATGTGTATAGCCTACTGTAACTACCATAATGAGTATAGCATACTGTAACTATCATAATGAGTATAGCCTACTGTAACTAGCATAATCAGTATAGCATACTGTAACTATCATAATGAGTATAGCATATTGTAACTATCATAATGAGTATATCATAATGTGTATAGCCTACTGTAACTACCATAATGAGTATAGCATACTGTAACTATCATAATGAGTATATCATAATGTGTATAGCCTACTGTAACTACCATAATGAGTATAGCCTACTGTAACTATCATAATGAGTATATCATAATGAGTATAGCATACTGTAACTATCATAATGAGTATATCATAATAAGTATAGCATACTGTGGCTATCATAATGAGTATAGCCTACTGTAACTATCATAATGAGTATTTCATAATGAGTATAGCATACTGTAACTATCATAATGAGTATAGCATAATGAGTATGTCCTACTGTAACTATCATAATGAGTATAGCCTACTGTAACTATCATAATGAGTATAGCATAATGAGTATATCATACTGTAACTATCATAATGAGTATAGCCTACTGTAACTATCATAATGAATATAGCCTACTGTAACTATCATAATGAGTATCGCATAATGAGTATAGCATACTGTAACTATCATAATGAGTATAGCATAATGAGTATAGTCTACTGTAACTATCATAATGAGTATAGCCTACTGTAACTATCATAATGAGTATATCATAATGTGTATAGCCTACTGTAACTATCATCATGAGTATATCATAATGAGTATAGCCTACTGTAACTATCATAATGAGTATAGCCTACTGTAACTATCATAATGAGTATATAATAATGTGTATAGCCTACTGTAACTACCATAATGAGTATAGCATACTGTAACTATCATAATGAGTATATCATAATGAGTATAGCCTACTGTAACTATCATAATGAGTATAGCCTACTGTAACTATCATAATGAGTATATCATAATGAGTATAGCCACTGTAACTATCATAATGAGTATAGCCTACTGTAACTATCATAATGAGTATATCATAATGTGTATAGCCTACTGTAACTACCATAATGAGTATAGCATACTGTAATTATCATAATGAGTATATCATACTGTAACTACCATAATGAGTATAGCATAATGAGTATAGCATACTGTAACTATCATAATGAGTATATCATAATGAGTATAGCATACTGTAACTATCATAATGAGTATATCATAATGAGTATAGCATACTGTAACTATCATAATGAGTATAGCCTACTGTAACTATCATAATGAGTATAGCATAATGTGTATAGCCTACTGTAACTACCATAATGAGTATAGCATACTGTAACTATCATAATGAGTATAGCCTACTGTAACTAGCATAATCAGTATAGCATACTGTAACTATCATAATGAGTATAGCATATTGTAACTATCATAATGAGTATATCATAATGTGTATAGCCTACTGTAACTACCATAATGAGTATAGCATACTGTAACTATCATAATGAGTATATCATAATGTGTATAGCCTACTGTAACTACCATAATTAGTATAGCCTACTGTAACTATCATAATGAGTATAGCATAATGTAACTATCATAATGAGTATATCATAATGTGTATAGCCTACTGTAACTACCATATTGAGTATAGCATACTGTAACTATCATAATGAGTATAGCATAATGAGTATAGCCTACTGTAATTATCATAATGAGTATATCATACTGTAATTATCATAATGAGTATAGCATACTGTAACTATCATAATGAATATAGCATACTGTAACTATCATAATGAGTATATCATAGTGAGTATAGCATACTGTAACTATCATAATGAGTATAGCCTACAGTAACTATCATAATGAGTATTTCATAATGATTATAGCATACTGTAACTATCATAATGAGTATAGCATAATGAGTATAGCCTACTGTAACTATCATAATGAGTATAGCCTACTGTAACTATCATAATGAGTATATCATAATGAGTATAGCATACTGTAACTATCATAATGAGTATATCATAATAAGTATAGCCTACTGTAACTATCATAATGATTATATCATAATGAGTATAGCATACTGTAACTATCATAATGAGTATATCATACTGTAACTATCATAATGAGTATATCATACTGAGTATATCATAATGAGTATAGCCTACTGTAACTATCATAATGAGTATATCATACTGAAACTATCATAATGAGTATATCATAATGAGTATAGCCTACTGTAACTATCATGAGTATATCATACTGTAATTATCATAATGAGTATATCATACTGAAACTATCATAATGAGTATAGCCTACTGTAACTATCATAATGAGTGTATCATAATGAGTATAGCATACTGTAACTACCATAATGAGTATATCATAATAAGAATAGCATACTGTAGCTATCATAACGAGTATAGCCTACTGTAACTATCATAATGAGTATAGCCTACTGTAACTATCATAATGAGTATATCATAATGAGTATAGCATACTGTAACTATCATAATGAGTATATCATACTGTAACTATCATAATGAGTATATCATAATGTGTATAGCCTACTGTAACTACCATAATGAGTATAGCATACTGTAACTATCATAATGAGTATATCATAATGAGTATAGCCTACTGTAACTATCATAATGAGTATAGCCTACTGTAACTATCATAATGAGTATATCATAATGAGTATAGCCTACTGTAACTATCATAATGAGTATAGCCTACTGTAACTATCATAATGAGTATAGCATAATGTGTATAGCCTACTGTAACTACCATAATGAGTATAGCATACTGTAACTATCATAATGAGTATAGCCTACTGTAACTAGCATAATCAGTATAGCATACTGTAACTATCATAATGAGTATAGCATATTGTAACTATCATAATGAGTATATCATAATGTGTATAGCCTACTGTAACTATCATAATGAGTATAGCATAATGTAACTATCATAATGAGTATATCATAATGTGTATAGCCTACTGTAACTACCATATTGAGTATAGCATACTGTAACTATGATAATGAGTATAGCATAATGAGTATAGCCTACTGTAATTATCATAATGAGTATATATACTGTAATTATCATAATGAGTATAGCATACTGTAACTATCATAATGAATATAGCATACTGTAACTATCATAATGAGTATATCATAGTGAGTATAGCATACTGTAACTATCATAATGAGTATAGCCTACAGTTACTATCATAATGAGTATTTCATAATGATTATAGCATACTGTAACTATCATAATGAGTATAGCATAATGAGTATAGCCTACTGTAACTATCATAATGAGTATAGCCTACTGTAACTATCATAATGAGTATATCATAATGAGTATAGCGTACTGTAACTATCATAATGAGTATATCATAATAAGTATAGCATACTGTGGCTATCATAATGAGTATAGCCTACTGTAACTATCATAATGAGTATAGCCTACTGTAACTATCATAATGATTATATCATAATGAGTATAGCATACTGTAACTATCATAATGAGTATATCATACTGTAACTATCATAATGAGTATATCATAATGAGTATAGCCTACTGTAACTATCATAATGAGTATATCATACTGAAACTATCATAATGAGTATATCATAATGAGTATAGCCTACTGTAACTATCATGAGTATATCATACTGTAATTATCATAATGAGTATATCATACTGAAACTATCATAATGAGTATAGCCTACTGTAACTATCATAATGCGTGTATCATAATGAGTATAGCATACTGTAACTACCATAATGAGTATATCATAATAAGTATAGCATACTGTAGCTATCATAACGAGTATAGCCTACTGTAACTATCATAATGAGTATAGCCTACTGTAACTATCATAATGAGTATATCATAATGAGTATAGCATACTGTAACTATCATAATGAGTATATCATACTGTAACTATCATAATGAGTATATCATACTGAAACTATCATAATGAGTATATCATAATGAGTATAGCCTACTGTAACTATCATAATGAGTATAGACTACTGTAACTATCATAATGAGTATATCATAATGTGTATAGCCTACTGTAACTACCATAATGAGTATAGCATACTGTAGCTATCATAATGAGTATAGCATAATGAGTATAGCATACTGTAACTATCATAATGAGTATATCATAATGAATATAGCCTACTGTAACTATCATAATGAGTATATTATACTGTAACTATCATAATGAGTATATCATACTGAAACTATCATAATGAGTATAGCCTACTGTAACTATCATAATGAGTATATCATACTGTAACTATCATAATGAGTATATCATACTGTAATTATCATAATGAGTATATCATACTGAGTATACCATACTGTAACTACCATAATGAGTATATCATACTGTAACTATCATAATGAGTATATCATAATGAGAATAGCATACTGTAACTATCATAATGAGTATAGCATACTGTAACTATCATACTGAGAATATCATAATGAGTATAGCCTACTGTAACTGTCATAATGAGTATCGCATAATGAGTATAGCATATTTAACTATCATAATGAGTATAGCCTACAGTAACTATCATAATGAGTATTTCATAATGAGTATAGCATACTGTAACTATCATAATGAGTATAGCCTACTGTAACTATCATAATGAGTATTTCATAATGAGTATAGCATACTGTAACTATCATAATGAGTATAGCATAATGAGTATGTCCTACTGTAACTATCATAATGAGTATAGCATACTGTAACTATCATAATGAGTATAGCATAATGAGTATATCATACTGTAACTATCATAATGAGTATAGCCTACTGTAACTATCATAATGAATATAGCCTACTGTAACTATCATAATGAGTATCGCATAATGAGTATAGCATACTGTAACTATCATAATGAGTATAGCATAATGAGTATAGCCTACTGTAACTATCATAATGAGTATAGCCTACTGTAACTATCATAATGAGTATATCATAATGTGTATAGCCTACTGTAACTATCATCATGAGTATATCATAATGAGTATAGCCTACTGTAACTATCATAATGAGTATAGCCTACTGTAACTATCATAATGAGTATATCATAATGTGTATAGCCTACTGTAACTACCATAATGAGTATAGCATACTGTAACTATCATAATGAGTATATCATAATGAGTATAGCCTACTGTAACTATCATAATGAGTATAGCCTACTGTAACTATCATAATGAGTATATCATAATGAGTATAGCCTACTGTAACTATCATAATGAGTATAGCCTACTGTAACTATCATAATGAGTATATCATAATGTGTATAGCCTACTGTAACTACCATAATGAGTATAGCATACTGTAATTATCTTAATGAGTATATCATACTGTAACTACCATAATGAGTATAGCATAATGAGTATAGCATACTGTAACTATCATAATGAGTATATCATAATGAGTATAGCATACTGTAACTATCATAATGAGTATAGCCTACTGTAACTATCATAATGAGTATAGCATAATGTGTATAGCCTACTGTAACTACCATAATGAGTATAGCATACTGTAACTATCATAATGAGTATAGCCTACTGTAACTAGCATAATCAGTATAGCATACTGTAACTATCATAATGAGTATAGCATATTGTAACTATCATAATGAGTATATCATAATGTGTATAGCCTACTGTAACTACCATAATGAGTATAGCATACTGTAACTATCATAATGAGTATATCATAATGTGTATAGCCTACTGTAACTACCATAATGAGTATAGCCTACTGTAACTATCATAATGAGTATAGCATACTGTAACTATCATAATGAATATAGCATACTGTAACTATCATAATGAGTATATCATAGTGAGTATAGCATACTGTAACTATCATAATGAGTATAGCCTACAGTAACTATCATAATGAGTATTTCATAATGAGTATAGCATACTGTAACTATCATAATGAGTATAGCATAATGAGTATAGCCTACTGTAACTATCATAATGAGTATAGCCTACTGTAACTATCATAATGAGTATATCATAATGAGTATAGCATACTGTAACTATCATAATGAGTATATCATAATAAGTATAGCATACTGTGGCTATCATAATGAGTATAGCCTACTGTAACTATCATAATGAGTATAGCCTACTGTAACTATCATAATGATTATATCATAATGAGAATAGCATACTGTAACTATCATAATGAGTATATCATACTGTAACTATCATAATGAGTATATCATAATGAGTATAGCCTACTGTAACTATCATAATGAGTATATCATACTGAAACTATCATAATGAGTATATCATAATGAGTATAGCCTACTGTAACTATCATGAGTATATCATACTGTAATTATCATAATGAGTATATCATACTGAAACTATCATAATGAGTATAGCCTACTGTAACTATCATAATGCGTGTATCATAATGAGTATAGCATACTGTAACTACCATAATGAGTATATCATAATAAGTATAGCATACTGTAGCTATCATAACGAGTATAGCCTACTGTAACTATCATAATGAGTATAGCCTACTGTAACTATCATAATGAGTATATCATAATGAGTATAGCATACTGTAACTATCATAATGAGTATATCATACTGTAACTATCATAATGAGTATATCATACTGAAACTATCATAATGAGTATATCATAATGAGTATAGCCTACTGTAACTATCATAATGAGTATAGACTACTGTAACTATCATAATGAGTATATCATAATGTGTATAGCCTACTGTAACTACCATAATGAGTATAGCATACTGTAGCTATCATAATGAGTATAGCATAATGAGTATAGCATACTGTAACTATCATAATGAGTATATCATAATGAATATAGCCTACTGTAACTATCATAATGAGTATATTATACTGTAACTATCATAATGAGTATATCATACTGAAACTATCATAATGAGTATAGCCTACTGTAACTATCATAATGAGTATATCATACTGTAACTATCATAATGAGTATATCATACTGTAATTATCATAATGAGTATATCATACTGAGTATAGCATACTGTAACTACCATAATGAGTATATCATACTGTAACTATCATAATGAGTATATCATAATGAGAATAGCATACTGTAACTATCATAATGAGTATAGCATACTGTAACTATCATACTGAGAATATCATAATGAGTATAGCCTACTGTAACTGTCATAATGAGTATCGCATAATGAGTATAGCATATTTAACTATCATAATGAGTATAGCCTACAGTAACTATCATAATGAGTATTTCATAATGAGTATAGCATACTGTAACTATCATAATGAGTATAGCCTACTGTAACTATCATAATGAGTATTTCATAATGAGTATAGCATACTGTAACTATCATAATGAGTATAGCATAATGAGTATGTCCTACTGTAACTATCATAATGAGTATAGCATACTGTAACTATCATAATGAGTATAGCATAATGAGTATATCATACTGTAACTATCATAATGAGTATAGCCTACTGTAACTATCATAATGAATATAGCCTACTGTAACTATCATAATGAGTATCGCATAATGAGTATAGCATACTGTAACTATCATAATGAGTATAGCATAATGAGTATAGCCTACTGTAACTATCATAATGAGTATAGCCTACTGTAACTATCATAATGAGTATATCATAATGTGTATAGCCTACTGTAACTATCATCATGAGTATATCATAATGAGTATAGCCTACTGTAACTATCATAATGAGTATAGCCTACTGTAACTATCATAATGAGTATATCATAATGTGTATAGCCTACTGTAACTACCATAATGAGTATAGCATACTGTAACTATCATAATGAGTATATCATAATGAGTATAGCCTACTGTAACTATCATAATGAGTATAGCCTACTGTAACTATCATAATGAGTATATCATAATGAGTATAGCCTACTGTAACTATCATAATGAGTATAGCCTACTGTAACTATCATAATGAGTATATCATAATGTGTATAGCCTACTGTAACTACCATAATGAGTATAGCATACTGTAATTATCATAATGAGTATATCATACTGTAACTACCATAATGAGTATAGCATAATGAGTATAGCATACTGTAACTATCATAATGAGTATATCATAATGAGTATAGCATACTGTAACTATCATAATGAGTATAGCCTACTGTAACTATCATAATGAGTATAGCATAATGTGTATAGCCTACTGTAACTACCATAATGAGTATAGCATACTGTAACTATCATAATGAGTATAGCCTACTGTAACTAGCATAATCAGTATAGCATACTGTAACTATCATAATGAGTATAGCATATTGTAACTATCATAATGAGTATATCATAATGTGTATAGCCTACTGTAACTACCATAATGAGTATAGCATACTGTAACTATCATAATGAGTATATCATAATGTGTATAGCCTACTGTAACTACCATAATGAGTATAGCCTACTGTAACTATCATAATGAGTATAGCATACTGTAACTATCATAATGAATATAGCATACTGTAACTATCATAATGAGTATATCATAGTGAGTATAGCATACTGTAACTATCATAATGAGTATAGCCTACAGTAACTATCATAATGAGTATTTCATAATGAGTATAGCATACTGTAACTATCATAATGAGTATAGCATAATGAGTATAGCCTACTGTAACTATCATAATGAGTATAGCCTACTGTAACTATCATAATGAGTATATCATAATGAGTATAGCATACTGTAACTATCATAATGAGTATATCATAATAAGTATAGCATACTGTGGCTATCATAATGAGTATAGCCTACTGTAACTATCATAATGAGTATAGCCTACTGTAACTATCATAATGATTATATCATAATGAGAATAGCATACTGTAACTATCATAATGAGTATATCATACTGTAACTATCATAATGAGTATATCATACTGAAACTATCATAATGAGTATATCATAATGAGTATAGCCTACTGTAACTATCATAATGAGTATATCATACTGAAACTATCATAATGAGTATAGCCTACTGTAACTATCATGAGTATATCATACTGTAATTATCATAATGAGTATATCATACTGAAACTATCATAATGAGTATAGCCTACTGTAACTATCATAATGAGTGTATCATAATGAGTATAGCATACTGTAACTACCATAATGAGTATATCATAATAAGTATAGCATTCTGTAGCTATCATAACGAGTATAGCCTACTGTAACTATCATAATGAGTATAGCCTACTGTAACTATCATAATGAGTATATCATAATGAGTATAGCATACTGTAACTATCATAATGAGTATATCATACTGTAACTATCATAATGAGTATATCATACTGAAACTATCATAATGAGTATATCATAATGAGTATAGCCTACTGTAACTATCATAATGAGTATAGACTACTGTAACTATCATAATGAGTATATCATAATGTGTATAGCCTACTGTAACTACCATAATGAGTATAGCATACTGTAGCTATCATAATGAGTATAGCATAATGAGTATAGCATACTGTAACTATCATAATGAGTATATCATAATGAGTATAGCCTACTGTAACTATCATAATGAGTATATCATAATGTGTTTAGCCTACTGTAACTACCATAATGAGTATAGCATACTGTAACTATCATAATGAGTATATCATAATGAGTATAGCCTACTGTTACTATCATAATGAGTATAGCCTACTGTAACTATCATAATGAGTATATCATAATGAGTATAGCCTACTGTAACTACCATAATGAGTATAGCATACTGTAACTATCGTAATGAGTATAGCCTACTGTAACTACCATAATGAATATAGCCTACTGTAACTATCATAATGAGTATAGCATACTGTAACTATCATAATGAGTATATCATAATGTGTATAGCCTACTGTAACTACCATAATGAGTATAGCATACTGTAACTATCATAATGAGTATAGCATAATGAGTATAGCCTACTGTAATTATCATAATGAGTATATCATACTGTAATTATCATAATGAGTATAGCATACTGTAACTATCATAATGAGTATATCATAGTGAGTATAGCATACTGTAACTATCATAATGAGTATAGCCTACAGTAACTATCATAATTAGTATTTCATAATGAGTATAGCATACTGTTACTATCATAATGAGTATAGCATAATGAGTATAGCCTACTGTAACTATCATAATGAGTATAGCCTACTGTAACTATCATAATGAGTATATCATAATGAGTATAGCATACTGTAACTATCATAATGAGTATATCATAATAAGTATAGCATACTGTAACTATCATAATGAGTATAGCTTACTGTAACTATCATAATGAGTATAGCCTACTGTGACTATCATAATGAGTATAGCATACTGTAACTATCATACTGAGTATAGCCTACTGTAACTATCATAATGAGTATTTCATAATGAGTATAGCATACTGTAACTATCATAATGAGTATAGCATAATGAGTATGTCCTACTGTAACTATCATAATGAGTATAGCCTACTGTAACTATCATAATGAGTATAGCATAATGAGTATATCATACTGTAACTATCATAATGAGTATAGCCTACTGTAACTATCATAATGAATATAGCCTACTGTAACTATCATAATGAGTATCGCATAATGAGTATAGCATACTGTAACTATCATAATGAGTATAGCATAATGAGTATAGCCTACTGTAACTATCATAATGAGTATAGCCTACTGTAACTATCATAATGAGTATATCATAATGTGTATAGCCTACTGTAACTATCATCATGAGTATATCATAATGAGTATAGCCTACTGTAACTATCATAATGAGTATAGCCTACTCTAACTATCATAATGAGTATATCATAATGAGTATAGCCTACTGTAACTATCATAATGAGTATAGCCTACTGTAACTATCATAATGAGTATATCATAATGTGTATAGCCTACTGTAACTACCATAATGAGTATAGCATACTGTAATTATCATAATGAGTATATCATACTGTAACTACCATAATGAGTATAGCATAATGAGTATAGCATACTGTAACTATCATAATGAGTATATCATAATGAGTATAGCATACTGTAACTATCATAATGAGTATAGCATAATGAGTATAGCATACTGTAACTATCATAATGAGTATAGCCTACTGTAACTATCATAATGAGTATAGCATAATGTGTATAGCCTACTGTAACTACCATAATGAGTATAGCATACTGTAACTATCATAATGAGTATAGCCTACTGTAACTAGCATAATCAGTATAGCATACTGTAACTATCATAATGAGTATAGCATATTGTAACTATCATAATGAGTATATCATAATGTGTATAGCCTACTGTAACTACCATAATGAGTATAGCATACTGTAACTATCATAATGAGTATATCATAATGTGTATAGCCTACTGTAACTACCATAATGAGTATAGCCTACTGTAACTATCATAATGAGTATAGCATACTGTAACTATCATAATGAGTATATCATAATGTGTATAGCCTACTGTAACTACCATAATGAGTATAGCATACTGTAACTATCATAATGAGTATAGCATAATGAGTATAGCCTACTGTAATTATCATAATGAGTATATCATACTGTAATTATCATAATGAGTATAGCATACTGTAACTATCATAATGAATATAGCATACTGTAACTATCATAATGAGTATATCATAGTGAGTATAGCATACTGTAACTATCATAATGAGTATAGCCTACAGTAACTATCATAATGAGTATTTCATAATGAGTATAGCATACTGTAACTATCATAATGAGTATAGCATAGTGAGTATAGCCTACTGTAACTATCATAATGAGTATAGCCTACTGTAACTATCATAATGAGTATATCATAATGAGTATAGCATACTGTAACTATCATAATGAGTATATCATAATTAGTATAGCATACTGTAGCTATCATAATGAGTATAGCCTACTGTAACTATCATAATGAGTATAGCCTACTGTAACTATCATAATGAGTATATCATAATGAGTATAGCATACTGTAACTATCCTAATGAGTATAGCATACTGTAACTATCATAATGAGTCTATCATACTGTAATTATCATAATGAGTATAGCATACTGTAAATATCCTAATGAGTATAGCGTACTGTAACTATCATAATGAGTATATCATAATGAGTATAGCCTACTGTAACTATCATAATGAGTATATCATACTGTAACTATCATAATGAGTATAGCATAATGAGTATATCATACTGTAACTATCATAATGAGTATAGCCTACTGTAACTATCATAATGAGTATCGCATAATGAGTATAGCATACTGTAACTACCATAATGAGTATATCATAAGGAGTATAGCATACTGTAACTATCATAATGAGTATATCATAAGAAGTATAGCCTACTGTAACTATCATAATGAGTATATCATAAGGAGTATAGCATACTGTAACTATCATAATGAGTATAGCATAATGAGTATAGCATACTGTAACTATGACCTACTGTAACTATCATGAGTATAGCATACTGTAACTATCATAATAAGTATAGCCTACTGTAACTATCATAATAAGTATGCCATAATGAGTATAGTGAGTATATCATAATGAGTATAGCATACTGCAACTATCATAATGCGTATAGCCTCCTGTAACTATCATAATGAGTATATCATAATGAGTATAACTGAGGAGGACATGTTTAACCAATCCTAAGTGAGGAAGACATGTTTAACCAATCCTAACTGAGGAGGACATGTTTAACCAATCCTAACAGAGGAGGACATGTTTAACCAATCCTAACTGAGTATAGGCTACTGTAACTATCAGCATAATGTGTATAGCCTACTGTAACTAGCATAATGAGTATAGCATACTGTAACTATCCTAATGAGTATAGTCTACTGTAACTATCATAATGAGTATATCATAATGTGTATAGCCTACTGTAACTACCATAATGGGTATAGCATACTGTAATATCATAATGAGTATATCATAATGTGTATAGCCTCTGTAACTACCATAATGAGTATAGCATACTGTAGCTATCATAATGAGTATAGCATACTGTAACTATCATAATGAGTATAGCCTACTGTTACTATCATAATGAGTATATCCTACTGTAACTATCATAATGAGTATTGCATAATGAGTATAGCCTACTGTAACTATCATAATGAGTATAGCCTACTGTAACTATCATAATGAGTATAGCCTGCTGTAACTATCATAATGAGTATAGCCTACTGTAACTATCATAATGAGTATATCATAATGAGTATAGCATACTGTAACTATCATAATGAGTATATCATAATGAGTATAGCCTACTGTAACTATCATAATGAGTATAGCATACTGTAAATATCATAATGAGTATATCATAATGTGTATAGCCTACTGTAACTATCATAATGTGTATAGCCTACTGTAACTACCATAATGAGTATAGCATACTGTAACTATCATAATGAGTATATCATAATGAGTATAGCCTACTGTAACTATCATAATGAGTATAGCATACTGTAACTATCATAATGAGTATATCATAATGTGTATAGCATACTGTAACTATCATAATGAGTATAGCATAATGAGTATAGCCTACTGTAACTATCATAATGAGTATAGCCTACTGTAACTATCATAATGAGTATATCATAAGGAGTATAGCATACTGTAACTATCACCTACTGTAACTATCATAATGAGTATATCATTATGAGTATAGCCTACTGTAACTATCATAATGAGTATATCATACTGTAACTATCATAATGAGTATAGCATACTGTAACTATCATAATCAGTATATCATAATGAGTATAGGCTACTGTAACTATCATAATGAGTATAGACTACTGTAACTATCATAATGAGTATATCATAAGGAGTATAGCATACTGTAACTATCACCTACTGTAACTATCATAATGAGTATATCATAATGAGTATAGCATACTGTAACTATCATAATTAGTATATCATTATGACTATATCCTACTGTAACTATCATAATGAGTATATCATACTGTAATTATCATAATGAGTATAGCCTACTGTAACTATCATAATGAGTATAGCCTACTGTAACTATCATAATGAGTATATCATAATGAGTATAGCATACTGCAGCTGTCATAATGAGTATGTTATGTAATGTTATTGAGTGTTTTCAGGGTTGGGGACAGATCATGGAATAACTCATTCATGTTATTAAGGGTTTTCAGGGTTGGGGACAGATCATGGAATAACTCATTCATGTTATTGAGTGTTTTCAGGGTTGGGGACAGATCATGGAATAACTCATTCATGTTATTAAGGGTTTTCAGGGTTGGGGACAGATCATGGAATAACTCATTCATGTTATTGAGTGTTTTCAGGGTTGGGGACAGATCATGGAATAACTCATTCATGTTATTAAGGGTTTTCAGGGTTGAGGACAGATCATGGAATAACTCATTCATGTTATTGAGTGTTTTCAGGGTTGGGGACAGATCATGGAATAACTCATTCATGTTATTAAGGGTTTTCAGGGTTCGGGACAGATCATGGAATAACTCATTCATGTTATTGAGTGTTTTCAGGGTTGGGGACAGATCATGGAATAACTCATTCATGTTATTAAGGGTTTTCAGGGTTGGGGACAGAGCATGGAATAACTCATTCATGTTATTGAGTGTTTTCAGGGTTGGGGACAGATCATGGAATAACTCATTCATGTTATTCAGTGTTTTCAGGGTTGGGGACAGAGCATGGGATAACTCATTCATGTTATTGAGTGTTTTCAGGGTTGGGGACAGAGCATGGAATAACTCATTCATGTTATTGAGTGTTTTCAGGGTTGGGGACAGAGCATGGAATAACTCATTCATGTTATTAAGGGTTTTCAGGGTTGGGGACAGAGCATGGAATAACTCATTCATGTTATTGAGTGTTTTCAGGGTTGGGGACAGATCATGGAATAACTCATTCATGTTATTGAGTGTTTTCAGGGTTGGGGACAGAGCATGGAATAACTCATTCATGTTATTAAGGGTTTTCAGGGTTGGGGACAGAGCATGGAATAACTCATTCATGTTATTGAGTGTTTTCAGGGTTGGGGACAGAGCATGGAATAACTCATTCATGTTATTAAGGGTTTTCAGGGTTGGGGACAGAGCATGGAATAACTCATTCATGTTATTGAGTGTTTTCAGGGTTGGGGACAGAGCATGGAATAACTCATTCATGTTATTAAGGGTTTTCAGGGTTGGGGACAGAGCATGGAATAACTCATTCATGTTATTGAGTGTTTTCAGGGTTGGGGACAGATCATGGAATAACTCATTCATGTTATTGAGTGTTTTCAGGGTTGGGGACAGAGCATGGAATAACTCATTCATGTTATTAAGGGTTTTCAGGGTTGGGGACAGAGCATGGAATAACTCATTCATGTTATTGAGTGTTTTCAGGGTTGGGGACAGATCATGGAATAACTCATTCATGTTATTGAGTGTTTTCAGGGTTGGGGACAGAGCATGGAATAACTCATTCATGTTATTAAGGGTTTTCAGGGTTGGGGACAGAGCATGGAATAACTCATTCATTTTATTGAGTGTTTTCAGGGTTGGGGACAGAGCATGGGATAACTCATTCATGTTATTAAGGGTTTTCAGGGTTGGGGACAGAGCATGGGATAACTCATTCATGTTATTGAGTGTTTTCAGGGTTGGGGACAGAGCATGGAATAACTCATTCATGTTATTGAGTGTTTTCAGGGTTGGGGACAGAGCATGGAATAACTCATTCATGTTATTAAGGGTTTTCAGGGTTGGGGACAGAGCATGGAATAACTCATTCATGTTATTGAGTGTTTTCAGGGTTGGGGACAGAGCATGGAATAACTCATTCATGTTATTGAGTGTTTTCAGGGTTGGGGACAGAGCATGGGACATCTCATCCACACAGTGTAGTTTAGAGACTACCCTCTGGCTCAGGTCAACCGCCCACCATTACTCAAATCACTACACTCCAATGATATGGCATGGTACTAAACGTCTGCTGAGAGTGTGTTTTTTGTGTGTGTGCGTGGGTGGGTGCGTTGCATACACGCGGTGTGTGTGTGTGTGTGTGTGTGTGTGTGTGTGTGTGTGTGTGTGTGTGTGTGTGTGTGTGTGTGTGTGTGTGTGTGTGTGTGTGTGTGTGTGTGTGTGTGTGTGTATGTATATGTATGTATGTGTGTGTGTGTGTATGTATGTGTGTACGTAGCCTCATAACTGACTTGAGTGCCAGAGACAGGTCAACTATATGTTTTTGACCTTGTTCAGACGGATATCTTCTACAAGTTGACAAGAGCAAACACTCATGACCTCCATCATTATCCAGAGCCACTGCTGGAGGACACAGCACAGGGCATCCCAATCAATACGCTCTATAAGGACAGGCCCCACATGTGCGGTCATGGCAACAGCTGGCTGATGGCTGGTTTAAGGTAGGGGCTATAGTAGACAATAGGGTGGTGACTGAGGGAGAGAGGGGTGTGCACCCTCCCCCTGCCTTAATCAGCAGGCTTTATGGAACCAGCTAGGACCCTGTGTGTGTGTGTGTGTGTGTGTGTGTGTGTGTGTGTGTGTGTGTGTGTGTGTGTGTGTGTGTGTGTGTGTGTGTGTGTGTGTGTGTGTGTGTGTGTGTGTGTGTGTGTGTGTGTGTGTGTGTGTGTGTGTGTGTGTGTGTGTTAGGTCTCCACCCTGTCACAGCTGGGGGTTGGGGTGGATGTGGGCTAATCTCCCAGGGTCAAACAGCAAGACAACAGTAGAACAACAGCAGGACAACAGCAGGACAACAGTAGAACAACAGCAGAACAACAGTAGGACAACAGCAGAACAACAGCAGGACAACAGCAGGACAACAGTAGAACAACAGCAGAACAACAGCAGGACAACAGCAGGACAACAGTAGAACAACAGCAGGACAACAGCAGGACAACAGTAGAACAACAGCAGGACAACAGTAGAACAACAGTAGAACAACAGCAGGACAACGCAGAACAACAGTAGAACAACAGTAGAACAACAGCAGGACAACAGTAGAACAACAGCAGAACAACAGCAGAACAACAGCAGGACAACAGCAGAACAACAGCAGAACAACAGCAGAACAACAGTAGAACAACAGCAGAACAACAGCAGAACAACAGCAGGACAACAGCAGAACAACAGTAGAACAACAGCAGGACAACAGCAGGACAACAGCAGGACAACAGTAGGACAACAGCAGAACAACAGCAGAACAACAGCAGGACAACAGTAGAACAACAGCAGAACAACAGCAGAACAACAGTAGAACAACAGCAGGACAACAGCAGAACAACAGTAGGACAACAGCAGAACAACAGCAGAACAACAGTAGAACAACAGCAGGACAACAGCAGAACAACAGCAGAACAACAGCAGGACAACAGCAGAACAACAGTAGAACAACAGCAGGACAACGCAGAACAACAGCAGAACAACAGCAGGACAACAGCAGGACAACAGCAGGACAACAGCAGAACAACAGCAGAACAACAGTAGAACAACAGCAGAACAACAGTAGAACAACAGCAGGACAACGCAGAACAACAGCAGGACAACAGTAGAACAACAGCAGGACAACAGCAGAACAACAGTAGAACAACAGCAGAACAACAGCAGGACAACAGCAGAACAACAGTAGAACAACAGCAGGACAACGCAGAACAACAGCAGGACAACAGTAGGACAACAGTAGAACAACAGCAGGACAACAGCAGGACAACAGCAGAACAACAGCAGGACAACGCAGAACAACAGTAGAACAACAGCAGAACAACAGTAGAACAACAGCAGGACAACGCAGAACAACAGCAGGACAACAGCAGGACAACAGCAGGACAACAGTAGGACAACAGCAGAACAACAGCAGAACAACAGTAGAACAACAGCAGGACAACAGCAGAACAACAGTAGAACAACAGCAGGACAACAGCAGAACAACAGCAGAACAACAGTAGAACAACAGCAGAACAACAGCAGAACAACAGCAGAACAACAGCAGAACAACAGCAGAACAACAGCAGAACAACAGTGTTCTCCTGCTGCTGTTCTACAACAGGCCTTTCAGTATCACTCATCTCTTTGTTGCTGGATCTGTGTCTACTCTGCACTCAGACTAGTGGGTTTTTATAATCAACTGTCAAGTTGTAGCCTGGTGGGTTTGTATAATCTACTGTCAAATTGTAGCCTGGTGTGGTGGGTTTGTATAATCTTTTGAGGTCATAGTAAGAGGATGATAAAACATCTGAGCTGTAGACTTACATTCCAAAGCTCCGTATGGCGTCATGGAAAGAAACACACCCAGTAATGTAAGACAAAGACAAAGTATTTTTGTTGTAAATAGAAGTGTTTTTTCTTCATCAATATGGATATCCACCACCTCCATGCACAATGCTTCTACATGCCTCAGAGTGTCAGCGATTCTGGATTCTTCTACAGCAACTACTCAGCCAGGTTGGTTGTACATTCATTTGTTAACACTTCATAATAACTTTAATGAATAATCATAAATAAATGTTTTCTAAACAGTTCACAAGGCATTCATAAGCATTAATACGAATTTAAACACATGTATAAATCAAATCAAATGAGCAATTATAATGGCTTATTGATAAAATGTATTATGAAGTGTAACCCATTTATTTTACTGTGACCAATTGGCAACTGTTAGGGAGGTTAATGAGAGTGAGTTAGTTATTCAGCGCAAAAAGATTGAACTGTATAAACCTATAATGTTAATGGCACAGTAGCTTCTAATGCAGTGTTTACCAACTCCAGTCCTTGAGTACCTACAACAGTACACATTTTCGTTGTCGCCCTGGACAAAAACTCCTCATTCAACTCATCTACTCATTCAAAATGTGTACCATTGGGGTACTCGAGGACCAGGGTTGGGAAACACTGTTTTATTGCATACAGCAGCAAATCCCCTAGTAAATGAATCCTAAATAATCTGAATTAATTTAGAATATTCTTGTTATTGAGTGAAAGGCTTATTTGTACTGTCGTTAGTAGTTGGAGTGCTGAGTTTTTTCAGTACACATACAAGCATAAAAATAGAATTAACATGAATAGAAATAGAATGAACATTCTACATGCAAAAACGATTATCAGGCGTTGGTTGAGAAAGCCTTCTGTGGAATTAAGTTGTTGGCACGGTAACTCTCCTCTCTGTAGTTATAATGTTGTTGAGAGCAGTAGCAACACTTTTGCAGTTCTCCATGGCTAATGTTAATATCTTTAAAAAAAACTGTGGTAGCAAGGATTATCTACACATACTGAGCAGCTCATGTTTTAGACAGAAGCGTGCTACATGGCAGACCAATCCGAACTCGTTCCTCGACATGTCCAGTCCAGCCCATCCATTATTTCAGCCAATCATGGCTAGCGGGAACGTTCCTGTCTTTTTCCGTGGCTAAACCAACTATGCTCGTTATTTAAATTGTATTCATATTTACAGATTAGAGGTCGACCAATTATGATTTTTCAACACCGATACCGAAACTGATTATTGGAGGACCAATAAAAGCCGATACCGATTAATCGGCCGATTTTTATATATATTTGTAAGAATGACAATTACAACAATACTGAATGAACAATGAACACTTTTATTTTAACTTAATATAATACATTAATAAAATCAATTTAGTCTAAAATAAATAATGAAACATGTTCAATTTGGTTTAAATAATGCAAAAACAGTGTTGGAGAAGAAAGTAAAAGTGCAATATGTGCCATGTAAGAAAGCTAATGTTTAAGTTCCTTGCTCAGAACATGAGAACATATGAAAGCTGGTGGTTCTTTTTAACATGAGTCTTCGATATTCCCAGGTAAGACGTTTTAGGTTGTAGTTATTATAGGAATTATAGGACTATTTCTCTCTATACCATTTGTATTTGATATACAGTTGAAGTCGGAAGTTTACATAGGTTGGAGTCATTAAAACTCATTTTTCAACCACTCCACAAATGTCTTGTTAACAAACTATAGTTTTGGCAAGTCGGTTAGGACATCTACTTTGTGCATGACACAATTCATTTTTCCAACAATTGTTTACAGACAGATTATTTCACTTATAATTCACTGTATCACAATTCCAGTGGGTCAGAAGTTTACATACACTAAGTTGACTGTGCCTTTAAACAGCTTGGAAAATTGGCTGATTAGTGTTTTACTTGCTATATTGTATTTACTTTGCCACCATGGCCTTTTTTTGCCTTTACCTCCCTTATCTCACCTCCTTTGCTCACATTTTATATAGACTTATTTTTCTACTGTATTATTGACTGTATGTTTGTTTTACTCCATGTGTAACTCTGTGTTGTTGTATGTGTCTAACTGCTTTGCTTTATCTTGGCCAGGTCGCAATTGTAAATGAGAACTTGTTCTCAACTTGCCTACCTGGTTAAATAAAGGTGAAATAAAAAATAAAATAAAATAAAAAATATGCACATTAATGGAGAAGCAGGAAAATACCATTAAGGGCCACATCTCTCTCTCCTGTTTGTGGCTTAATTCTCGTTCATTCAGCGTGCTGTACTTTAACATGTAAGATCGTTGGGGGTAGGCTAAAACATTCAGCTTGTCAGACATGTGGTGGACAGAGTGATTCCTAGGGATCGAAGTTGGAGCTTGCTGACATAGATTAGAGTTTCTACATCTTGTTGGCTGAATATGCATTGCATTAGTGAGCACACACTTAATATGTTTACTGCTCAGTTTATAGTTGTGTAAATCCTCATGCTTTATGGCCATATTGGAAATAGACTAAAAGGAGTTCCCACATCATTGTCTAAAAATGGTCTTGACAGTATGTCTATCCATTTTTTTATATAATCACACTGGCTACCCGGTCTTCCACCAAATAAAAAGGTATTTGTCACATGTGCTGAATACAGTGAAATGCTGAATACAACAGGTCTAGACCTTACAGTGAAATGCTTACTTACAAGCCTTTAACCAACAATGCAGTTTTAAGAAAAATAAGTGTTCAAGCATTTACTAAAATTAACTGAAGTAAAAAAATTATATATATACTGTAGTCCTTTGTCCTTACAGGACTCCCTTCCAGCTGGAATTTCTCTGTGCTGAGATTACAGCATTGTGCTTGTGTGAGAGTTAAAGCCTAGATAATTTAGCTTTAAGACGGGAGTGAGGTAACGGTCTCCTCGGAAGTCGCCTGTAATCCCGCCACTGAGACGTTCTCTCACAGCTGGTGTGTGTGTGAGAGTGTGTGCGCGTGTGTGTGGTGGAGCCGCCCCAAAAGGATTATACTGCACTCTGGGAAAAAAGACTAGAGTGCATCACCCACTCTATCCCCTCCCTGCTGCCCTCTCTCTAATAACAGGGTAGGAACTAAACATCACATTTTTCAACTCATTCACCAAAATGTGCAGGATGCCGCTCACAGCCATAAATATCCTCATCGTTATTTTGAGTTGATGCCATACACCAGCTGTATGTTCAGGAGCTTAGTGTTCTATGCCATTGCAACACGTGGAGGATCAGTTAGAAGCTTATGTTTTATTGCAATTTGTAGGGAGCTTTATGGCTGAATGCACCATAACACTTCTGACTTTACCAACATCTCTTGATAGCCGCTCACAATTCCACACAAATGTCCTTGTCCATTCATTAACAAAACAAAACGAACAAAGAAAGGAACGTAGTCCGCATGGTCAAACGCACATCACATGTTAAGGGGTGCTGGGCAGAAGGAAACTTGTACTATAAATGAAAGTGGAGAAACTAGTTGGATGCAATTGTTAGCCTTGACCTATGTGACAAATTTATGTCCGAGCCAGTCACTTGAGACAAGAATGAGAGGAGTCTGCCCTGTAGAGACATCTCTTACCCACCATAGAGCTCTGTAGAAACATCTCTTATCCACCATAGAGCTCTGTAGAGACATCTCTTATCCACCATAGAGCTCTGTAGAGACATCTCTTATCCACCATAGAGCTCTGTAGAGACATCTCTTATCCACCATAGAGCTCTGTAGAAACATCTCTTATCCACCATAGAGCTCTGTAGAGACATTTTTATCCACCATAGAGCTCTGTAGAGACATCTCTTATCCACCATAGAGCCCTGTAGTGGCCATGAGAGAGGAGTGAGGAGGCAGGGAGGGTACAGACAGGGACTGAATGGGAGAGGAGTGAGGAGGCAGGGAGGGTACAGACAGGCTGAATGGGAGAGGAGTGAGGAGGCAGGGAGGGTGCAGACAGGCTGAATGGGAGAGGAGTGAGGAGGCAGGGAGGGTGCAGACAGGGACTGAATGGGAGAGGAGTGAGGAGGCAGGGAGGGTGCAGACAGGCTGAGTGAGAGAGGAGTGAGGAGGCAGGGAGGGTACAGACAGGGACTGAATGGGAGAGGAGTGAGGAGGCAGGGAGGGTACAGACAGGGACTGAATGGGAGAGGAGTGAGGAGGCAGGGAGGGTACAGACAGGGACTGAATGGGAGAGGAGTGAGGAGGCAGGGAGGGTACAGACAGGGACTGAATGGGAGAGGAGTGAGGAGGCAGGGAGGGTACAGACAGGGACTGAATGGGATAGGAGTGAGGAGGCAGGGAGGGTACAGACAGGGACTGAATGGGAGAGGAGTGAGGAGGCAGGGAGGGTGCAGACAGGGACTGAATGGGAGAGGAGTGAGGAGGCAGGGAGGGTGCAGACAGGGACTGAATGGGAGAGGAGTGAGGAGGCAGGGAGGGTGCAGACAGGGACTGAATGGGAGAGGAGTGAGGAGGCAGGGAGGGTGCAGACAGGGACTGAATGAGAGAGGAGTGAGGAGGCAGGGAGGGTGCAGACAGGCTGAATGGGAGAGGAGTGAGGAGGCAGGGAGGGTACAGACAGGGACTGAATGGGAGAGGAGTGAGGAGGCAGGGAGGGTGCAGACAGGGACTGAATGAGAGAGGAGTGAGGAGGCAGGGAGGGTGCAGACAGGCTGAATGAGAGAGGAGTGAGGAGGCAGGGAGGGTGCAGACAGGGACTGAATGAGAGAGGAGTGAGGAGGCAGGGAGGGTGCAGACAGGGACTGAATGGGAGAGGAGTGAGGAGGCAGGGAGGGTGCAGACAGGCTGAATGGGAGAGGAGTGAGGAGGCAGGGAGGGTGCAGACAGGGACTGAATGGGAGAGGAGTGAGGAGGCAGGGAGGGTGCAGACAGGGACTGAATGGGAGAGGAGTGAGGAGGCAGGGAGGGTACAGACAGGGACTGAATGGGAGAGGAGTGAGGAGGCAGGGAGGGTGCAGACAGGCTGAATGGGAGAGGAGTGAGGAGGCAGGGAGGGTGCAGACAGGCTGAGTGAGAGAGGAGTGAGGAGGCAGGGAGGGTGCAGACAGGGACTGAATGGGAGAGGAGTGAGGAGGCAGGGAGGGTACAGACAGGGACTGAATGGGAGAGGAGTGAGGAGGCAGGGAGGGTGCAGACAGGGACTGAATGGGAGAGGAGTGAGGAGGCAGGGAGGGTGCAGACAGGGACTGAGTGGGAGAGGAGTGAGGAGGCAGGGAGGGTACAGACAGGGACTGAATGGGAGAGGAGTGAGGAGGCAGGGAGGGTACAGACAGGGACTGAATGAGAGAGGAGTGAGGAGGCAGGGAGGGTACAGACAGGGACTGAATGGGAGAGGAGTGAGGAGGCAGGGAGGGTGCAGACAGGGACTGAATGGGAGAGGAGTGAGGAGGCAGGGAGGGTGCAGACAGGACTGAATGGGAGAGGAGTGAGGAGGCAGGGAGGGTACAGACAGGGACTGAATGAGAGAGGAGTGAGGAGGCAGGGAGGGTGCAGACAGGGACTGAATGGGAGAGGAGTGAGGAGGCAGGGAGGGTACAGACAGGGACTGAATGGGAGAGGAGTGAGGAGGCAGGGAGGGTGCAGACAGGCTGAATGGGAGAGGAGTGAGGAGGCAGGGAGGGTACAGACAGGGACTGAATGAGAGAGGAGTGAGGAGACAGGGAGGGTGCAGACAGGCTGAATGAGAGAGGAGTGAGGAGGCAGGGAGGGTGCAGACAGGGACTGAATGGGAGAGGAGTGAGGAGGCAGGGAGGGTGCAGACAGGCTGAATGGGAGAGGAGTGAGGAGGCAGGGAGGGTGCAGACAGGGACTGAATGAGAGAGGAGTGAGGAGACAGGGAGGGTGCAGACAGGGCTGAATGAGAGAGGAGTGAGGAGGCAGGGAGGGTGCAGACAGGGACTGAATGAGAGAGGAGTGAGGAGGCAGGGAGGGTGCAGACAGGGACTGAATGGGAGAGGAGTGAGGAGGCAGGGAGGGTGCAGACAGGCTGAATGGGAGAGGAGTGAGGAGGCAGGGAGGGTGCAGACAGGGACTGAATAAGAGAGGAGTGAGGAGGCAGGGAGGGTACAGACAGGGACTGAATGAGAGAGGAGTGAGGAGGCAGGGAGGGTACAGACAGGGACTGAATGGGAGAGGAGTGAGGAGGCAGGGAGGGTGCAGACAGGCTGAATGGGAGAGGAGTGAGGAGGCAGGGAGGGTACAGACAGGCTGAATGGGAGAGGAGTGAGGAGGCAGGGAGGGTGCAGACAGGGACTGAATGGGAGAGGAGTGAGGAGGCAGGGAGGGTACAGACAGGGACTGAATGGGAGAGGAGTGAGGAGGCAGGGAGGGTGCAGACAGGCTGAATGGGAGAGGAGTGAGGAGGCAGGGAGGGTGCAGACAGGGACTGAATGGGAGAGGAGTGAGGAGGCAGGGAGGGTACAGACAGGCTGAATGGGAGAGGAGTGAGGAGGCAGGGAGGGTACAGACAGGGACTGAATGGGGGAGGAGTGAGGAGGCAGGGAGGGTGCAGACAGGCTGAATGGGAGAGGAGTGAGGAGGCAGGGAGGGTACAGACAGGCTGAATGGGAGAGGAGTGAGGAGGCAGGGAGGGTGCAGACAGGCTGAATGGTTAAACCTTGAGGTCTAAAATGGTCACAGTCACAGTATCCCTGGATCTTTACATTTATCATCAGCCTTACAGAGGTGGGATTTCCTCATCATCTGCCTTACATGTTTTTCATTAGAGGTGTCGTACTCTATTTTGGGCCTTGCAGTTCAAATGTGAATTACAATTAGCAGACATATCATTGGTAGCCAGAAAGCAGGGAGTGATAGAGAAAGGCCGTACCAATGAAATAGCTCACATGATGCAGCAGACAGTGTGTGATGCTGTGTTGTGGTCTATCATTCGGGTCTGTTCAGGTACGTTCCACTGAACCAGCAGCATTCAACAATTACCCTGCCCGGCAACAAAAGCTCTGCCTGCTGGCTAGCTGGGCACCACCCTCTCACTGCCTGACGCCTGCTCTGCCTCCAGGGTTCCCATGGAAACCCTGACTCTTTTCCCAGGCAAAATTTAATTTAGTTGTGTTGATGGGGAAATTAGGCCTACAGCCTGCTTTTAGAAAAAGGCTGCCCCTTACCTAACAGTTTATTTACCAACGCACCCATTTTAGTAGTCCTAGACAGGATCAGGAAACCAGGAGTGTGTCCATTAGTGCACATCGTAGCTAAACGTTTTGCAACTAAAAACATAAAATCCTCCAGGAAATGTTTAGAAAGTTCAAGCTCATTTACTGTATTTCTACACAATTTCAAAACTCTAAAATGATTTTCGGAGAGAAGCAAAAACCTGCAAAAAATGACCCCAGACATGATCACATTGGTTTCTGAGGCTTCATTCACCTCAGTCTATCTACAAACACATAGTCTATTAGCTAAAAGATTAACCGCTAAACATTAACTCAGCACCGTGATTTAAAACTATCATTTAATACGTACAGAGGGATCTCTAACAAATAAATGTGCTTTTTTATTTGTTTTACAGCAATTTTTCTGCAATTCTACACATTTTGCCTTGACTTATGCCAGGTTAATATATCATTAAGTGACTAACAAAATGAATGGGGGCCACCTGGAGGTCAGGGTCCCTGGGCACGTAGATAGCTAGCTAGACTAACGGGACTAATTTAGTGACTATCAGTGATTGACATATAGGCTTGCTTAATTCAAAATTCTAGAAACGTGGTGGCATACTTTCTCCTAGCTCGCCCATGAGGCTTATTTTACATGGTTAAGCACTCAGTGTAACAGAAGCCTCCATCCAGCCTCTCAATCCCACTGGTAGTAGTCTAGCTAGAACACATTTACAGTGTGTCACTGGAGGCATTTGTCTCAACTCCTACTTCTATATCCTTCTAAGCCTGTAATGGATTGTGAACTAACTCTCTCTGTGTAATTATTTTGATTGTCCAATGAAACAGTCAGAGGCAAGGAGAGCCGTGTGTGTGACATGAGTCATGAGAATTTCAAGGTATCCCCAAAGCAGAAACTAATCCCGGATTAAAATGGTGATGCATTTGAGCACTTCTATCCAATCCCAGTGAGCAAAACGGGTTTTAAAGATGACATTTCAAAAGCAAAACGGTTGAAATAACTCACACACGTACAGGGGTGAGTAATGTTTTTTAACTACTGGGTTATTGACTGGTTATATTGAATGGATGTTCCTTAAACTAAACAATTCAAACAAAGGTCTCAAATAGATATTACACACATAGCCTGTCCACGGCCATTGAATTATTCAGGGATAATTTTATATCTTCTATGAAACAAAGACCCAGAATTAGCGTCTATTTGTATCTATATTTTGTATTTTATTGGCCAATAAAAAGTACTTATGCATTTTTTTAAGGTGTAGTCTTGCATATAAGGAAGACCAACAGGGTTTAAAAGCCCAGAGTGTGTCACGTCCCGTAAGCTGTTATTTTCTATGGTAGAGTAGGTCAAGGCGTGACAGGGGGTGTTTTTCTATGTTATGTATTTCTATGTTCAGGTTCTAGTTTAGTATTTCTATGTTGGGTTTGTTTGGGATGATCTCCAATTAGAGGCAGCTGGTCCTCGTTGTCTCTAATTGGAGATCATACTTAAGTAGGGTTTTTTTCCACCTGGGTTGTGGGATCTTGTTTTTGTATTGCTCAGTGAAGCCTGCAGAACATGACGTTCGTGTTTCTTTGTTATTGTTTTTGTATAGTGTTCTGAGTTAATAATAAATATTTATCATGAGCACTCAACACGCTGCATCTTGGTCTACTCCTTATGACGAGCGTCACAGAAGATCCCACCACAAAAGGACCAAGCAGCGTCGTCAGGACAACTGGACATGGGAGGAGATTCTGGACGGGAAAGGACCCTGGAGTCAGGCTGGGGAGTATCGCCGCCCGAGGGAGGAGATTGAGGCAGCAAGAGCAGAGCGGCATAATTATGAGGCACTATACCAACCACAAGGCAAGTGCGAGAGGCAGCCCCCCCCAAAATTGGGGGGGGGGGCACACGGGGAGATTGGCAGAGTCAGGTTGGAGACCTGAGCCAACTCCCCGTGCTTACCGTGGGGAGCGAGTGACCGAGCAAGCACCATGTTATGCGGGGATGCGCACTGTGTCGCCAGTGCGCAGCTACAGACCGGTGCGCTCAGTGCAAGCTTCCCGCAGTTACCGTGCTAGAGTTGGCATTCAGCCAGGAAGGATTGTGCCTGCTCAGTGCTCCTGGTCTCTGGTGCGTCTCTTCGGCCCAGGTTATCCTGTGCCAGCTCTACGCACGGTACCCCCAGTTTGCCAGCACAAACCTGTGCGACCTGTTCCAACGCCCCGCGCTTGCCGGGCTAGGGGGGGTATCCAGCCAGGACGGGTTGTGCCCATCATAAGCTCCAGACCTCCAGTGCACCTCCAAGGCCCAGTGTATCCTGCGCCAGTTCTACGCACTGTGTCGTCAGTACGCCTGCACAGCCCAGTTCATCCTGTGTCAGCGACCCGCCCTTGCCGGACTAAAGTAAGTATCCAGCCAGGACGGGTTGTGCCAGTCATAAGCTCCAGACCTCCAGTGCACCTCCAAGGCCCAGTATACCCTGTGCCTGCTCTGCGCACCCGGCCTCCAGCGACGTTCCCCAGTCCGGAGCCTCCAGCGACGTTCCCTAGTCCGGTGAGACCTATTCCGTCTCCACGTACAAAGCCTCCAGTGATGATCCATGGCCCGGAGCCTGTAGGGATAATCCATGGCCCGGAGCCTGTAGGGATGATCCATGGCCCGGAGCCTGTAGGGATGATCCATGGCCCGGAGCCTGTAGAGATGACCCATGGCACGAAGCCTCCAGTGATAATCCATGGCCCGGAGCCTCCAGTGATGATCCATGGCACAAAGCCTCCAGTGGTGATCCATGGCGCGGAGCCTGCAGTGATGATCCATGGCATGGAGCCTGTAGCGACGGTCCCCAGTCCAGAACCTCCTGAGACGGCCTGCAGCCCAGAACCTCCTGAGACGGCCTGCAGCCCGGGAACCTCCTGAGACGGCCTGCAGCCCGGGAACCTCCTGAGACGGCCTGCAGCCCGGGAACCTCCTGAGACGGCCTGCAGCCCGGGAACCTCCTGAGACGGCCTGCAGCCCGGGAACCTCCTGAGACGGCCTGCAGCCCGGGAACCTCCTGAGACGGCCTGCAGCCCAGAGTCTTCAGCGGCAGTCTGCACCCCAGAGTCTTCAGCGGCGGTCTGCAGCCCAGAGTCTCCGGCGGCGGTCTGCAGCCCAGAGTCTCCAGCGGCGGTCGGCAGCCCAGAACCTCCAGCGGGGGTTCCAGTTCTGAGCCTCCGGCGATGATCCACGGTCTGGTTCCTCCGGAGACACAAAAGCGGAGGGATCAGCGGGCGGAGTGGGGGCTACGCCCCGAACCAGAGCCGCCGCCAAGAGTAGATGCCCACCCGGACCCTCCCCTATAGGTTCAGGTTTGCGGCCGGGAGTCCGCACCTTTGGGAGGGGGGGGGGGGTGTACTGTCACGCCCTGACCTTAGATTGCCATTCTATGCCTTTCTATGTTTTCTATTTCTTTGTGTTGAGCCGAGTATGGTTCCTAATCAGAGGCAGCTGTCTATCGTTGTCTCTGAATAGGAATCATACTTAGGCAGGGGATTCATCAGAGACATTTTCTCTGATGAATCCCCTTTCCGATTGTTTGGGGCATCCGGAAAAAAGCTTGTCCGGAGAAGACAATGTGAGCGCTACCATCAGTCCTGTGTCATGCCAACAGTAAAGCATCCTGAGACCATTCATGTGTGGGGTTGCTTCTCAGCCAATGGAGTGGGATCACTCACAATTTTGCCTAAGAACACAGCCATGAATAAAGAATGGTACCAACACATCCTCCGAGAACAACTTCTCCCAACCATCCAGGAACAGTTTGGTGACGAACAATGCCTTTTCCAGCATGATGGAGCACCTTGCCATAAGACAAAAGTGATAACTAAGTGGCTCGGGGAACAAAACATCGATATTTTGGGTCCATGGCCAGGAAACTCCCCAGACCTTAATCCCATTGAGAACTTGTGGTCAATCCTCAAGAGGTGGGTGGACAAACAAAAACCCACAAATTCTGACAAACTCCAAGCATTGATTATGCAAGAATGGGCGGCCATCAGTCAGGATGTGGCCCAGAAGTTAATTGACAGCATGCCAGGGCAGATTGCAGAGGTCTTGAAAAAGAAGTGTCAACACTGCAAATATTGACTCTTTGCATCAACTTCATGTAATTGTCAATAAAAGCCTTTGACACTTATGAAATGCTTGTAATTATACTTCAGTATTCCATAGTAACATCTGACAAAAATATCTAAAGATACTGAGGCAGCAGACTTTGAAAATTAATATTTGTGTCATTCTCAAAACTTTTGGCCACGACTATACATATGAGATGAGTAATGTAAGATATGTAAACATTATTAAAGTGGGATTATTTAAAGTGACCAGTGATCCATTTATTTACTACCTTTTTTAGGTTTGTGTTGATTCTTTAAAGGTGCAGTATGCTGCAACCTACTTGAACCAGAAAGATGGTTGTTTACCACCAAGTGCTAATATTAGCAGTAGCTGACCACAAACCAATGCAAGTCAGTGTAGTCTACCCCAATACACACTGAGTATACCAAACATTAGCTACACTTTCCTAATATTGAGATGCACCCCCCCTTTTGCCCTCAGAACAGCCTCAATTCATCTGGGCAAGGTGTCAAAAGTGTTCCACAGGGATACTGGCCCATGTTGATTCCAATGCTTCCCACAGTTGAGTCAAGTTGGCTGGATATCCTTTGGGTGGTGGACCATTCTTGATACACAAAGGAAACTGTTTAGCATGAAAAACCCAGCAGCAGACCTGGCACCTACTACCATACCCCCTACAAAAGCACTTAAATATTTTGTCTTACCCACCCTTTGAATGGCACACATACACAATCCACATCTCAATTGTCTCTAGGCTTAAAAATACTTCTTTAACCTGTCTCCTCCCCTTCATCTACACTGATTTGAAGTGGATTCAACAGGGGACATCAATAAAGGATCATAGCTTTCACCTGGATTTACCTGGTCAGTCTATGTCATGGAAAGAGCAGGTGTTCCTAATGTTTTGTATACTCAGTGTAGAACGCTTTAAAGATGTGCTGCAGTTGTATGAGTAGGCCTTTTGTATGTGTTGCAGTTCACATGCTCGTACCATCACTCATAGGGGCAGTGCATGATTTCTAATCTGCATGATTTGACCCTTCGCATTGTGTCATGTAGGTCAAGACATTTCCCACTCTGTCACCCTGACTTGCTCTTCTGTCACCAGTTTTAGCTTAGTTGTGTTTGTCACGCCGCCCTTTTCTCCAAGTTATTTTTCCGTCCCCAGCGATTGCGAAGCATTTGAATGAAACCAATGCTTCACAGAGAAGGCATGTTAACCATCGACCCCAAAATGCCTCCAGAAATAGGGCTTGTTTTTGTAAGCGGATCTGTCAGACACTAAAGAACTGAGTATCTTCTCAGGGACATGGGGTGGTCTTTGTGCTGTGTAGAAGCGCCTGTTATGTGGTTAAATGACGGAAATGTTCAAAAAGAAAGAAAATCCATCAAGATATAGAAGTCGTAATATACATCATTGCTAAGTACTACTTGACTGAGTAGCACACTGGTGAACTGTGCCTACAGTTTAGTCTAAAGTAAGATACCAGAGTTAGGTTTTCTGTCAGGTTTGGCTTATTGTGGTTTCATTTGAATGGCTTTTATTGATTCTATATCGATTGAGTTATTGACTTCCCTATTTGTAATGTGGTAGATTAAGATGCACTCACACCTTCTGTTTCATTTATCACTGTTAGCCTTTAGCCGTTAGCCTTTAACCTTTAGCTGATAGCCTTTAACTGTTAGCCGATAGCCTTTAGCCTTTAGCTTTTAGCTTTTAGCTGATAGCCTTTAACTGTTAGCCTTTAGCCGATAGCCTTTAGCTTTTAGCTGATAGCCTTTAACTGTTAGCGTTTAGTTGTTGGCCTTTAGCCGTTAGCCTTTGCTTCCTTCTGCTGAGATACTATTTCACTTACTGTGTCAAACTACTCCTCACTCAAAGCCTCAAATGAAGCACAACACACACTGTCCTCTTCTTCCTAACTGGCTGAGCTGTCATGTAAAGGGTAGGCCTAAACCAAACTTGCTATATCCAACTGCATGTTCAGTGTCTCCTCAAGGGCTTACTGTACAATGATTGGATATTTTTTGTGTGTCTGTAATTGATTGATTTGAGCTTACAGATTTACTCTAAAACATACCAGACCGCACTTCAATTGAATTTGAAAAGCACTTGCAAGGATAGTGATGTTGGCTGGTTCTGTGATGGTTGTCTGATGGATACTGAGGAGTCGTGAGAATGTGTCTGTCAGTGCCAGGCTTGTGAGGCTTACAGTAGGGTAGTAATCGAGGAGGGACAGCTTTGGGTCCCGACATGCTTTCAAAGCCTGACCCTCTAATATTGTTGTAGTAGTGCACATCTACTGGTACACAATATGTTGATAGAGGATGTTCTGAATCCTGCACTAATACTGCCTCAGCCATACACTGTGCTGTGCTGAGACATGGCTGAAGTGTCAGCCTCCATGTTCTCCGTCTCGTAAGGAGGAAGCAGATCGAAGAGGAAAGTCACATGCTGGCATTTGAATGCTGGTGAGGTCCTAGGGGCCTTGGAGACAAGACAACCTACTGTCTATCTCTGTGGTGGAATCTTTATTTAGTTTCGGATATTGATATGGCTTTTTGGGGGATATTGGAAAGACTTCCAGAAATATACTGATTTTTGCTTTCCGTGGTGAGGCACCCACTTTGCAAAATATTTCCTTTAAGAATTGCTGTCTAGAAATGACAGCTGTGAATGCACAGTGCTAATTTGACAATAAAGACTGAGAATGTTGAGTAGCTGAGTATTTAAAGCCATTAGAGCGGAGTTGTCCCTGTGGTATTCACGGTGAACATTAAGAACCTTTTCGTCACTTCACAGTCCCCTGAGGGCGTAAGTCAATCTCACCTCCTAGACCTCTATGAGTGAAGCATCTATAGCCTGTCATGCTGTCAGGAATATTACACCATATTATACTATATTACACCATGTTATACTATATTACACCATATTATACTATATTACACCATATTATACTATATTACACCATGTTATACTATATTACACCATGTTATACTATATTACACCATATTATACTATATTACACCATGTTATACTATATTACACCATGTTATACTATATTACACCATGTTATACTATATTACACCACACTATACTATATTACACCATATCACACCATTTCACACAATATCACACCATATCAGGGGTAAGGGCGGCAGCGTAGCCTAGTGGTTAGAGCGTTGGAATAGTAACCGGAAGGTTGCAAGTTTGAATCCCTGAGCTGACAAGGTACAAATCTGTTGTTCTGCACCTGAACAAGGCAGTTAACCCACTAGGCCGTCATTGAAAATAAGAATTTGTTCTTAACTGACTTGTCTAGTTAAATAAAGGTTAAAAAAAATAAAAAATCATACCATATTGTTATTCATACCCTTACATATCTTACCCCTTCGTCCATATACTAAAAAAAACATTTTATCGATGGGGATTTTTCCTTATATCAATTGAAAGAAGTCACCGCCTCCATGTATTGTAAAGGTGAAGCATGGAAGTTTCTCCACTTATGAGGAGTTAGCATTAGTGCTTTGAAATGTACTATAGATGTACTATGGTTGTACTTGTTCACCACATAATTGAATAGTTTAATTCTTGTTGTCGAAAGGAATGGAGAGTTTGGAATCAAGTCAGTCTCTGCCTGGACCAAAACCATGATGTGGATGCACATTCCCAATTTATCTGGTTTGACAGATAAATACCTCACATCTGGTGAACAGATAGTTAATTAGACGCTTCTGTTTTCTCTCACCGTGTTATTATCATAGATCAGCGACACACATGTCTCCGAACATTCTGAAATATGCAATTATGATACCACGACGCCACAGCAAAGCACAACACAGAGAGAGACATTTTTTTGGAGGGGTTGGGGTTAGTGTGCTTGTTTATAGGGTTTTAAATGGCTGTCTCTCCCTCTTTTTAGGGACATACTGTCAAATTTCAAACGGTACCATTAGATAGGCGTGGTTCCTTTGAGAGTTCCACTACTGAACAAGCTTGCTAACAGTACGGTACTACACAGCACCGCATCCACCAGCAGTAGGCGATACAGGGGTTAGAGGTCAACAATAAGGACATAGGGTGAATCTCAAACATATTTCCTCGATTCCTTGCATCCTCTCTCCTCACCTCTTTCTCAAAACACATTGGAGATTCTCCTACAATCCGTTTTGAGAAGAAGGGGAGGAGAGGATGTAAGGAATCAAGGAACTATGTTTGAGATTCACCCTATGTCTTTATTGTTGACCTCTAACCCCTGTGTCCTCCTCCACAGTGAACAGAGTATCTGCCAAGCCCGTGCCTCAGTCACGGTGACCTCTAACCCCTGTGTCCTCCTCCACAGTGAACAGAGTATCTGCCAAGCCCGTGCCTCAGTCACGGTGACCTCTAACCCCCTGTGTCCTCCTCCACAGTGAACAGAGTATCTGCCAAGCCCGTACCTCAGTCACGGTGACCTCTAACCCCTGTGTCCTCCTCCACAGTGAACAGAGTATCTGCCAAGCCCGTGCCTCAGTCACGGTGACCTCTAACCCCTGTGTCCTCCTCCACAGTGAACAGAGTATCTGCCAAGCCCGTGCCTCAGTCACGGTGACCTCTAACCCCTGTGTCCTCCTCCACAGTGAACAGCGTATCTGCCAAGCCCGTGCCTCAGTCACGGTGACCTCTAACCCCCTGTGTCCTCCTCCACAGTGAACAGAGTATCTGCCAAGCCCGTGCCTCAGTCACGGTGACCTCTAACCCCCTGTGTCCTCCTCCACAGTGAACAGCGTATCTGCCAAGCCCGTGCCTCAGTCACGGTGACCTCTAACCCCCTGTGTCCTCCTCCACAGTGAACAGAGTATCTGCCAAGCCCGTGCCTCAGTCACGGTGACCTCTAACCCCTGTGTCCTCCTCCACAGTGAACAGAGTATCTGCCAAGCCCGTGCCTCAGTCACGGTGACCTCTAACCCCCTGTGTCCTCCTCCACAGTGAACAGAGTATCTGCCAAGCCCGTGCCTCAGTCATGGTGTACGACGACACCAGTAAGAAGTGGGTTCCAATCAAGCCGGGCCAGCAGGGCTTCAGCCGCATCAACATCTACCACAACACGGCCAACAACACCTTCCGCGTGGTCGGGGTCAAGCTACAGGACCAACAGGTAGAGGTACACATACGCACCCACACACGCAAACACACACCAATTGCCATTGTCTGAGGGAATTTGTCTGTTCTAGTAATGTTAGTCATTTCTATGGACCTAGAAATCTGATGTAGATCTGGTGGAAGACTTTTCACACTGCAAGCCTTTACAGACCTCCACCACACTGTCTTAGTTATAGAGATCACCTCCACCACACTGTCTTAGTTATAGAGATCACCTCCACCACACTGTCTTAGTTATAGAGATCATCTCCACCACACTGTCTTAGTTATAGAGATCACCTCCACCACACTGTCTTAGTTATAGAGATCATCTCCACCACACTGTCTTAGTTATAGAGATCACCTCCACCACACTGTCTTAGTTATAGAGATCACCTCCACCACACTGTCTTAGTTATAGAGATCACCTCCACCACACTGTCTTTAGTTATAGAGATCACCTCCACCACACTGTCTTTAGTTATAGAGATCACCTCCACCACACTGTCTTAGTTATAGAGATCACCTCCACCACACTGTCTTAGTTATAGAGATCACCTCCACCACACTGTCTTAGTTATAGAGATCATCTCCACCACACTGTCTTAGTTATAGAGATCACCTCCACCACACTGTCTTAGTTATAGAGATCACCTCCACCACACTGTCTTTAGTTATAGAGATCACCTCCACCACACTGTCTTTAGTTATAGAGATCACCTCCACCACACTGTCTTAGTTATAGAGATCACCTCCACCACACTGTCTTAGTTATAGAGATCACCTCCACCACACTGTCTTAGTTATAGAGATCATCTCCACCACACTGTCTTAGTTATAGAGATCACCTCCACCACACTGTCTTTAGTTATAGAGATCACCTCCACCACACTGTCTTTAGTTATAGAGATCACCTCCACCACACTGTCTTTAGTTATAGAGATCACCTCCACCACACTGTCTTAGTTATAGAGATCACCTCCACCACACTGTCTTAGTTATAGAGATCACCTCCACCACACTGTCTTAGTTATAGAGATCACCTCCACCACACTGTCTTTAGTTATAGAGATCACCTCCACCACACTGTCTTAGTTATAGAGATCACCTCCACCACACTGTCTTAGTTATAGAGATCACCTCCACCACACTGTCTTAGTTATAGAGATCACCTCCACCACACTGTCTTAGTTATAGAGATCACCTCCACCACACTGTCTTTAGTTATAGAGATCACCTCCACCACACTGTCTTAGTTATAGAGATCACCTCCACCACACTGTCTTAGTTATAGAGATCACCTCCACCACACTGTCTTTAGTTATAGAGATCACCTCCACCACACTGTCTTTAGTTATAGAGATCACCTCCACCACACTGTCTTAGTTATAGAGATCATCTCCACCACACTGTCTTTAGTTATAGAGATCACCTCCACCACACTGTCTTAGTTATAGAGATCATCTCCACCACACTGTCTTAGTTATAGAGATCACCTCCACCACACTGTCTTAGTTATAGAGATCACCTCCACCACACTGTCTTAGTTATAGAGATCACCTCCACCACACTGTCTTAGTTATACAGATCACCTCCACCACACTGTCTTAGTTATAGAGATCACCTCCACCACACTGTCTTAGTTATAGAGATCACCTCCACCACACTGTCTTAGTTATAGAGATCACCTCCACCACACTGTCTTAGTTATAGAGATCACCTCCACCACACTGTCTTTAGTTATAGAGATCACCTCCACCACACTGTCTTTAGTTATAGAGATCACCTCCACCACACTGTCTTTAGTTATAGAGATCACCTCCACCACACTGTCTTAGTTATAGAGATCACCTCCACCACACTGTCTTAGTTATAGAGATCACCTCCACCACACTGTCTTAGTTATAGAGATCATCTCCACCACACTGTCTTAGTTATAGAGATCACCTCCACCACACTGTCTTTAGTTATAGAGATCACCTCCACCACACTGTCTTAGTTATAGAGATCACCTCCACCACACTGTCTTAGTTATAGAGATCACCTCCACCACACTGTCTTTAGTTATAGAGATCACCTCCACCACACTGTCTTAGTTATAGAGATCACCTCCACCACACTGTCTTAGTTATAGAGATCACCTCCACCACACTGTCTTTAGTTATAGAGATCATCTCCACCACACTGTCTTAGTTATAGAGATCATCTCCACCACACTGTCTTAGTTATAGAGATCACCTCCACCACACTGTCTTAGTTATAGAGATCACCTCCACCACACTGTCTTTAGTTATAGAGATCATCTCCACCACACTGTCTTTAGTTATAGAGATCACCTCCACCACACTGTCTTAGTTATAGAGATCACCTCCACCACACTGTCTTAGTTATAGAGATCACCTCCACCACACTGTCTTTAGTTATAGAGATCACCTCCACCACACTGTCTTAGTTATAGAGATCACCTCCACCACACTGTCTTAGTTATAGAGATCACCTCCACCACACTGTCTTTAGTTATAGAGATCACCTCCACCACACTGTCTTTAGTTATAGAGATCACCTCCACCACACTGTCTTAGTTATAGAGATCACCTCCACCACACTGTCTTTAGTTATAGAGATCACCTCCACCACACTGTCTTAGTTATAGAGATCACCTCCACCACACTGTCTTAGTTATAGAGATCACCTCCACCACACTGTCTTTAGTTATAGAGATCATCTCCACCACACATTCATTCATTCATTACTAGTTATCTAAAAAAAATGTACCTTTATTTAACTAGGAAAGTCAGTGAAGAACAAATTCTTATTTTCAATGACGGCCTTGTTCAGGGGCAGAACAACTGATTTTTACCTTGTCAACTCGGGGACTCGATCTTACAACCTTTCGGTTACTAGTCCAACGCTCTAACCACTAGGCTACCTGCTGGTTACTAGTCCAACGCTCTAACCACTAGGCTACCTGCTGGTTACTAGTCCAACGCTCTAACCACTAGGCTACCTGCTGGTTACTAGTCCAACGCTCTAACCACTAGGCTACCTGCCGCCCCAAATTATGTAAGACATAGTTATATCTATAATTATGTAAGACATAGTTATCTCTATAGTTATGTAAGACATATTTATCTCTATAGTTATGTAAAACATAGTTATCTCTATAGTTATGTAAAACATAGTTATCTCTATAGTTATGTAACAAATAGTTATCTCTATAGTTATGTAAGACATAGTTATCTCTATAGTTATGTAAGACATATTTATCTCTATAGTTATGTAAAACATAGTTATCTCTATAGTTATGTAACAAATAGTTATCTCTATAGTTATGTAAGACATAGTTATCTCTATAGTTATGTAAGACATAGTTATCTCTATAGTTATGTAAGACATAGTTATCTCTATAGTTATGTAAGACATAGTTATCTCTATAGTTATGTAAGACATAGTTATCTCTATAGTTATGTAAGACATAGTTATCTCTATAGTTATGTAAGACATAGTTATCTCTATAGTTATGTAAGACATAGTTATCTCTATAGTTATGTAAGACATATTTATCTCTATAGTTATGTAAGACATAGTTATCTCTATAGTTATGTAAGACATATTTATCTCTATAGTTATGTAAGACATAGTTATCTCTATAGTTATGTAAGACATATTTATCTCTATAGTTATGTAAGACATAGTTATCTCTATAGTTATGTAAGACATATTTATCTCTATAGTTATGTAAGACATATTTATCTCTATAGTTATGTAAGACATAGTTATCTCTATAGTTATGGTTCATTGAACTAAGCTGACCATAGTAATTGGTGAATAATGAATGAAGGAGTAATTGGCTGTTTGTCTCTCAGGTGGTGATCAACTACTCCATAGTGAAGGGGCTGAAGTATAACCAGGCCACGCCCACCTTTCACCAGTGGCGCGATGCCAGGCAGGTTTACGGCCTCAACTTCGCCAGCAAAGAGGAGGCCACCACCTTCTCCACAGCCATGATGTTCGCTCTCAACACGCTCAGCTCGCAAGACGGAGGTGGGACCCTTTCCCGTGTGGAAGTAATCATTCTGTCAATCTGTCTGCCTGTCCGTCCACCCGTCCACCTGTCTGTTTATGTCACAGTCATGTTTAGATGGACTGCAGCTAAAACTGATGTATACTAATTAGCAGTTTATCTCGGCACGTCAGCTACTAATTATCGGTCGAAGTGCAAATCTTTTTATCCGGTAATTTCAAGCCTCCCCTATAATTTAAGGATTGTTGGATTAACATAATATTTGGTTGAACATGTTTAGGTTGTAACAAGAATAATCTATTTTCAGAAACGCTCTCAACCTGTTCAGTTTACACTTTGTCCAGCCAATGACATTAGGGCTGCAGGTGCCAGTCAGTCTGGTTGCTGGGTCGATCTCCACTGAGTTCTACCACCCTCTACTGGACATCAAGCTCCAGAGTGAAAACACGGCCAGACATACTGTATCTCTATGGCTCTGGGTGAAAGCTTTCAGCAGTGTGTGTGGGAATGGAAAACAAACCATAGAACCCTGCCAGACTATAAACTCTGTGACCTAAGTTGTGTTCAGTAGGCCACATTGTAACAAAACATTTAAAATTGTTATGAAACGGAAAATAAAAACAAGCATTTCTTAATAGTTCAAATATAACCTCCCTATTTCACTGATTTATTTGTTCACTATCTACTGAACACAACCCAGGCTAGAGCCCAGGGTGCCAGACTTGGATACGTGGCCTGGCAATATATGAGGGCCGATTGCAGACACTTGTGACAATACCGTATGCCTGAAAGCGGCACTATCCAAAACAACCATTACAGTTAACCCTTACAACCATTAACCCTTACAACCATTAACCCTTACAACCATTAACCCTTACAACCATTAACCCTTACAACCATTAACCCTTACAACCATTAACCCTTACAACCATTAACATTACAACCATTAACATTACAACCATTAACCCTTACAACCATTAACCCTTACAACCATTAACCCTTACAACCATTAACCCTTACAACCATTAACCCTTACAACCATTAACCCTTACAACCATTAACATTACAACCATTAACATTACAACCATTAACATTACAACCATTAACCCTTACAACCATTAACATTACAACCATTAACATTACAACCATTAACATTACAACCATTAACCCTTACAACCATTAACATTACAACCATTAACATTACAACCATTAACATTACAACCATTAACCCTTACAACCATTAACATTACAACCATTAACATTACAACCATTAACATTACAACCATTAACCCTTACAACCATTAACCCTTACAACCATTAACCCTTACAACCATTAACCCTTACAACCATTAACATTACAACCATTAACATTACAACCATTAACATTACAACCATTAACCCTTACAACCATTAACCCTTACAACCATTAACCCTTACAACCATTAACATTACAACCATTAACATTACAACCATTAACATTACACCGCCAGGACAGACACTTGCACACATCAATGTAAAGACCTGTGGTTATATGAGATGGCTAGTGCAGTCTAGTTTATGGCGACATAACTAGACTGTATATGAAGCCTTACTCTTAAGAAATAGCACATGGGCCTCTCCTGTTACAAGTTGCTGCTACTTATAAGCTGTTGGGATGGGGAGTCCGGTGGCGGCCCCATTCCGTCCTCTAGCCTTCCTATTGGTGCACAGCCTGGCTAAAATACCCATGGAGCCAAACTGTCTTAGACTGCCAAATCTCACATGGCACTCTCCTTTTTTTGGGAAACCTTTTGGGGAACAAGAGGGGGCCATGTTGGAGGTGAGCTGAGCTATGGGGCTCCACACGCAAACCCAAGGTGCTTCTTCTGTCCAGGGAATGCAGTCGCAGGCATTCAACTGCTTTATACCTGCTACTGGGGTCCCATCTTGGATCACCCGGTTCGTGGCTAATGCTATTCCAGTAGCCTGGACAGCTGCCTGACTAGAAGCCATAGTTAGTACCACACAATAATAGCTTGCTAAAGACACTGTAAGAACTGCAGAGAGGGTCTCACGATGAGTCTTACTCGAGAGATGTCACCAGCCACTGTCAGAAGGTGCACTTCTGCGAAGATCACCCTCAGTAAGTACTGTTCCCGTGATGGCAGTTGATGCAGGGTAGGTGATAGAGGGAGGGGCTGGATCAGGGCTATTTACTGCATGATGCTGCGGCAGACAATGTGAGGCTGGTGGTATTTGGCAACACCTCTTTCACCTCTTTCATTGTAGGGCTAAAATAGGGAAGTGATGTTCTGGAAATCCCTATGTTGATGTTTAAGCTGTATGCGTTTCTGTTGACTGCCAATTAAAGTTTTCCATTCAAAACAAATGTGGCCTTAAGGGGCCCTAATGGGTCAAAGTAGCTTTTATATTTCATATTTTGGGTCTACAGCCCCACGGGGTGTTAAGCTGTGGCTCCTGAGGTTTGAAATACTCTTTAATAGCATCATATTTAGCTCAAGAAATCCCAATTAGGCAATTAGGTAATCACCATCTGAGTTAGAGAGTGAGAGAAAGTAGGCCTTGTTTTGTTCCTTGAGGGCTTCTGTGCACAGGCATGATCAAGCCCAAGCACTCCCCTGGGGCACTACTTCTCTCACCTCACCATGGCAACAGCCTGGACCCCTATATGTCGGGCCTCTGTGCTTCATCATGCACTAACCCAAACTCATTTGGCACGTACACAACCTTCCCGTTAACATCTGTAGATATGTTGTGTTGTGTTCATAATAACCCTTGATAGTGTTACTGGTGTTAGCTGTGGTGTCACTAATATAAAAGCCTTTAATTGTGCAGTCACTAGGCTGTGAGGCTGCAGTTGGCAAGTGGTATTGACTAGAGTGGCCCACGTTGTTGTATTTTAAGAGTTGATTGTTTCCTTTAAAATATTAGGAAATACTTTACCAGCCCAACACCAAACTAGATCCTATCTAACGTTTAGTTACTTTACCAGCCCAACACCAACCACCAATCTAATATTTAGTTACTTTACCAGCCCAACACCAACCTAGATCCTATCTAACGTTTAGTTACTTTATTGTGTCTGGATCTGGAAGTATGGTATGTCTACCAAAAGAAAACATTACATTGTATATTAGCTTTGCAGCGGTTTCATTTGATGGCAAATGGCATATATTATACATGTTCTTAGTTTCATGTATTCCAAACTAAACCCTGATAAGACTGAAAATCAACATCAGGTTGGACTAAATGACTCATAGAAACCATCATAGATGGACACCAATTGATTCTGGTGAGTATTTTGGCTGTTGTTATGCATTAGCTGTAGCTCTGTCCTGTAGCTCTGTGCTGTAGCTCTGTCCTGTAGCTCTGTGCTGTAGCTCTGTGCTGTAGCTCTGAGCTGTAGCTCTGTGCTGTAGCTCTGTGCTGTAGCTCTGTGCTGTAGCTCTGAGCTGTAGCTGCTGCTGGCTGTAGCTCTGTGCTGTAGCTCTGTGCTGTAGCTCTGAGCTGTAGGCTCTGTGCTGTAGCTCTGTGCTGTAGCTCTGTGCTGTAGCTCTGTGCACCACTACTGGTATTCATCTTTACGCCTCATCTGGATATGTGCTCAAATGAATTGCATAGCCGTGCAGATAACCATCAGCTGCTAAGAAGGGGAGTTTAGAGGAGCCGTACAGATAACCATCAGCTGCTAAGAAGGGGAGTTTAGAGGAGCCGTACAGATAACCATCAGCTGCTAAGAAGGGGAGTTTAGAGGAGCCGTACAGATAACCATCAGCTGCTAAGAAGTTTAGAGGAGTGTCAAGAAGAATGAAAACAAGGCATCCCAAGTCATCTTCTATCAGAGAGTTGCAGGCTGAGAGAACCAAGGAGAGGAGACAAAACACACACAGACACAAAATCACAATCACACACACACAATTACACACAAAATCACACACTCACAATCACACACACACACAAAAATACACAAAATCACACACACACACACACACACAAAATCACACACAAACATACAAAAAATCCCACACACACACACACACACACACACACACACACACACACACACACACACACACACACACACACACACACACACAAACTGAATAACTCCTGCTAGGCTGTGTATTAATAAAGCACTAGTACATACATTGCAGCAGTAGTAGGACATGATTTATATTCATATACTGTGTTCAAAAACAGGGGGCAGAAATGTGGTGGGCATGGTTGGCTCTGTTTGATGATAGAATATTAAAATATTTCCCCTTCATGAGATGATGACTTTTGGAGATGAAACATGAAACGGTTCGAGGTTGGGAAAGAATCTTGTTTTAGAAAGCGTTTACAGCACTTTATTCCAAAACCGCAGTACTTTACTCCAAAACAACTCAGCCAACATCCTCGCCTTAGTTGCTCATTGAGAATGAGGTGAATTCATTATGATGTCAGTAATGTCAACCCGAAAGCCGAAAACAAAAACAAAATTAGACACCTTCAGATGGTTGGATATGGTAGGATAGAGGAATCCTCTCTGTTTCAGAGGCAGAACTCGTTACCCTATGAGCAAAAGACAATGAAAAGATGTCTTTTAGGTTGTAAAGATATTGAAAAGATGTATTTTCAATGCCTTGTGCTCACTGGGTAAGCAGTATCCATATAAAGATGGTCCACGTGTCCCTCATGCCGAACACACCCAGCGGAAATTACACCCAACGGCGGTCTAGTGTTGCAAAGGGGCGTCAAGGGTTTATTGGTTGGTATTCCTGATATGCAGTAAGTGATCTCCCATTTTATAACAGGCCTCTCTCAGAATAGCCTCTCCTCCTCAGTTAGCTGGGGAAGTAGAGCATGTCTCACAGTCACCCCTTCACACACACACCTCTATGCAGCAACCCAGTGACGTCAAGGTACGTCATAAAGACATCAAGTAAAGACATATTTTGGTTGTTATGTGGTCAGTAAAAAATACATTAAAAAACATCTAGTATACCTCACCATGATGTCATAATGACAGTTCTGTCTGCTGAGTTAGTGGTTTCTGCACCGGGTGATTGTCTCTATGCTGGGTTAGTGGTTTCTGCACCGGGTGATTGTCTCTATGCTGGGTTGGGGGTTTCTTCACCGGGTGATTGTCTCTATGCTGGGTTGGGGGTTTCTGCACCGGGTGATTGTCTCTATGCTGGGTTGGGGGTTTCTGCACCGGGTGATTGTCTCTATGCTGGGTTGGGGGTTTCTGCACCGGGTGATTGTCTCTATGCTGGGTTGGTGCTTTCTGCACCGGGTGATTGTCTCTATGCTGGGTTAGGGGTTTCTGCACCGGGTGATTGTCTCTATGCTGGGTTGGGGGTTTCTGCACCGGGTGATTGTCTCTATGCTGGGTTGGGGGTTTCTGCACCGGGTGATTGTCTCTATGCTGGGTTGGGGGTTTCTGCACCGGGTGATTGTCTCTATGCTGGGTTGGTGCTTTCTGCACCGGGTGATTGTCTCTATGCTGGGTTGGTGCTTTCTGCACCAGGTGATTGTCTCTATGCTGGGTTGGTGCTTTCTGCACCGGGTGATTGTCTCTATGCTGGGTTGGGGGTTTCTGCACCAGGTGATTGTCTCTATGCTGGGTTGGGGGTTTCTGCACCGGGTGATTGTCTCTATGCTGGGTTGGGGGTTTCTGCACCGGGTGATTGTCTCTATGCTGGGTTGGGGGTTTCTGCACCGGGTGATTGTCTCTATGCTGGGTTGGGGGTTTCTGCACCAGGTGATTGTCTCTATGCTGGGTTGGTGCTTTCTGCACCGGGTGATTGTCTCTATGCTGGGTTGGGGGTTTCTGCACCGGGTGATTGTCTCTATGCTGGGTTGGGGGTTTCTGCACCGGGTGATTGTCTCTATGCTGGGTTGGTGCTTTCTGCACCGGGTGATTGTCTCTATGCTGGGTTGGGGGTTTCTGCACCGGGTGATTGTCTCTATGCTGGGTTGGTGCTTTCTGCACCGGGTGATTGTCTCTATGCTGGGTTGGGGGTTTCTGCACCGGCCCATTGTCTCTATGCTGGGTTGGGGGTTTCTTGTCTCTATGTAGTTAATTTGTTGATCCTGGTGTTGAATATCTCTTGACAAAGACTTGTGAAGTTAGACGTTGATCCAATGGAAATGAAGAATATTACATTCCATCCAATCATGTTTGTCCTTGAATCTGGTTTGGGATTGGCGATCAAGGATTGGCTGGGTTCATGCATATGTTGTGTTGAACGCAAAATGCACTGTATGAGCTGTACACAGATGTGGGAAGGAGGGGAGGGGAGGTCAGGTCTATTCTGGTCTGCAGTCCTGCTGGGACTGTTTTGTTGAGGTTTCCTGTGGAAATACCTGTGGTTTGCATCAATCATGCTGTAGGAAAAAACACAGTGTGTCTCACTAGGCGGAGGCGTAGCACCTAATGTGATGCCTGGTGTGGTTCCCAGCCCGCATAGCCTGGTCCCAGATCTGCTTGTGCTGGATAGCCAAATGTGGTCATCATGCCAGTGACCACAAAGGAGTTGACAAGACAGTACAAACAGATCTGGGACCAGGCTACCCCGCATCCACTCAACTCCACACATGGGAAGACGGTCTCAGAAAGTCTCGCTACTATTTATGCCTGGGCATGTTCCGAACCAGGCATATGTTTGTAAAGTACTTCCTAATGAAGTAAGCTGAGAGACAACGAGACACCATGTCCAATGTAAACAAGCACGATGTGCTAATGTATTGTAACGACCCTGGGTTTATAAGCGCGGAAATCGACTCTGCCGTTTGAACATGCTTTTGCGGCACAGTCGATAGCGCGCCGGACTTCGGGCTTGAAGGTCGAGGGTTCGAGACCTGCTCCCTGCTGTTTCATTACATTGGTGTCGGAAGTGATCGGACCTTGCATCCACGACAGTGCGTGAGCTTGGCCGGTGAGCGCGTTCCTGTAAGACGTTGAGTCGCAAGCTAGCGCGAGGACGCGCTCTTTGAAAGGAGGGAGTGGTGTAACGACCCTGGGTTTATAAGCGCGGAAATCGACTCTGCCGCTCGAGCATGCTTTTGCGGCACAGTCGATAGCGCGCTGGACTTCGGGCTTGAAGGTCAAGGGTTCGAGACCTGCTCCCTGCTATTTCATTACAGTATATTGCTAATCCTATAAAACACCATGCTAATGTCTAGTGCTAATCCTATAAACACCATGCTAATGTCTAGTGCTAATCCTATAAACACCATGCTAATGTCTAGTTCTAATGCTATAAACACCATGCTAATGTCTAGTGCTAATGCTATAAACACCATGCTAATATCTAGCGCTAATGCTATAAACACCATGCTAATGTCTAGTGCTAATCCTATAAACACCATGCTAATGTCAAGTGCTAATCCTATAAACACCATGCTAATGTCTAGTTCTAATGCTATAAATACCATGCTATTGTCTAGTACTAATGCTATAAACACCATGCTAATATCTAGCGCTAATGCTATAAACACCATGCTAATGTCTAGTGCTAATCCTATAAACACCATGCTAATGTCTAGTGCTAATCCTATAAACACCATGCTAATGTCTAGTGCTAATGCTATAAACACCATGCTAATGTTTAGTGCTAATCCTATAAACACCATGCTAATGTCTAGTGCTAATTCTATAAACACCATGCAAATGTCTAGTGCTAATCCTATAAACACCATACTAATGTCTAGTGCTAATGCTACAAACACCATGCTAATGTCTAGTGCTAATGCTACAAACACCATGCTAATGTCTAGTGCTAATGCTACAAACACCATGCTAACGCTAAAATCTGAATGTAAACAAACAAGACATGCTAATCGAGTGTGTAGCTCAGGAGAATCTGAGGGTATTTCAATCCATATTGGGTACACCATTTAGAAATTAAGGCATTTTTATTTTCCATTTTATGAGACCAAAAGTATTGGGACAAATTCACTTATATGTGTATTAAAGTAGTAAAAAGTTAAGTATTTGCTCCCATATTCATAGTACACAATGACAACATCAAGCTTGTGACTACAAATTTGTTGAAGCATTTGCTGTTTGTTTTGGTTGTGTTTCAGATTATTTTGTGCCCAATAGAAATGAATGGTTAATAATGTATTGTGTCACTTTTATGGTAAATAAGAATAGAATATGCTTCTAAACACTTCTACAATAATGTAACAACAGCAAATTCATCCAACAAATGTGTAGTCACAAGCTTAATGTAGTTGTTGCGTGCTATGAATATGGATACTAATCTTTTTACTACTTTAATACACATACTGTACAAGTGAATTTGTCCCAATACTTTTGACCCCCCCAAAATCGTGAGATTATGTACAAAAAAATGGTGTCATTTCTAAATGGTTCACCCTATATGGATGAAAATACTTTAACCTCATAGTCATTGTTTGATTTAAAATCCAAACTTTTGGAGTATAGAGCCAAAATAAGAAAAAATGCTTCACTGTCCCAATAATTACAGAGGCCACTGGTATTGTTATACTGTATGTAACCTCAGTCATATTTATCATGTTGAATGTACCTCTACTACTACAGGGGAGGGTGTGGCATGTAAAAAAAACTATTCCAACACCAAAGATATACAGTTGAATTCGGAAGTTTACATACACTTAGGTTGGAGTCATTAAAACTTGTATTTCAACCACTCCACAAATTTCTTGTTAACAAACTATCGTTTTGGCAAGTCGATTAGGACAAATACTTTGTGCACAAGTCATTTTTCCAACAATTGTTTACAGACAGATTATTTCACATATAATTGAATGAATCACAATTCCAGTGAGTCAGAAGTTTACAAACACTAAGTTGACCGTGCCTTTAAACAGCTTGGAAAATTCCAGAAAATTATTTCATGGCTTTAGAAGCTTCTGATAGGCTAATTGACATCATTTGAGTCAATTGGAGGTGTACCTGTGGATGTGTTTCAAGGCCTACCTTCCAACTCAGTGCCTCTTTGCTTGACATCATGGGAAAATCAAAAGAAATCAGCCAAGACCTCAGAAAAAAAATTGTAGACCTCCACAAGTCTGGTTCATCCTTGGGAGCAATTTCCAAACACCTGAAGGTACCATGTTCATCTGTACAAACAATAGTACGCAAGTATAAACACCATGGGACCACGCAGCTGTCATACCGCTCAGGAAGGAGACGCGTTCTGTCTCCTAGAGATGAACGTGCTTAGGTGCGAAAAGTGCAAATCAATCCCAGTACAACAGCAAAGGACCTTGTGAAGATGCTGGAGGAAACAGGTACAAAAGTATCTATATCCACAGTAAAACAAGTCCTATATCGACATAACCGGAAAGGCCGCTCAGCAAGGAAGAAGCCACTGCTCCAAAACCGACATAAAAAAGCCAGACTACGGTTTGCAACTGCACATGGGGACAAAGATTGTACTTTTTGGAGAAATGTCCTCTGGTCTGATGAAACAAAAATATAACTGTTTGGCCATAATGACCATCGTTATGTTTGGAGGAAAAAGAGGGACACTTGCAAGCCAAAGAACACCATACCAACCGTGAAGAATGGGCGTGGCAGCATCATGTTGTGGGGGTGCTTTGCTGCAGGAGGGACTGGTGCACTTCACAAAATAGATGGCAACATGAGGCAGGAAAATGATGTGGATATATTGAAGCAACATCTCAAGACATCAGTCAGGAAGTCAAAGCTTGGTCACAAATGGGTCTTCCAAATGGACAATGACCCCAAGCATACTTCCAAAGTTGTGGCAAAATGGCTTAAGGACAACAAAGTCAAGGTATTGGAGTGGCCATCACAAAGCCCTGACCTCAATCCTATAGAACATTTGTGGGCAGAACTGAAAAGGTGTGTGCGAGCGTGGAGGCCTACAAACCTGACTCAGTTACACCAGCTCTGTCAGGAGTCTAGTACCTCAAGCTTAGTACCCAACTTATTGTGGGAAGCTTGTGGAAGGCTATCTGAAACGTTTGACCCAAATTAAACAATTTAAAGGCAATGCTACTAAATACTAATTGAGTGTATGTAATCTTCTGACCCACTGGGAATGTGATGAAAGAAATAAAAGCTGAAATAAATCCTTCTCTCAACTATTATTCTGACATTTCACATTCTTAAAATAAAGTGGTGATCCTAACTGACCTAAGACAGGGAATTTTTACTAGGATTAAATGTCAGGAATTGTGAAAAACTGAGTTTAAATGTATTTGGCTAAGGTGTATGTAAACTTCGGACTTCAACTGTAGGTCCTTTCATACTTAGCTAGAAATATTCCCCTGTTTCTTTTCCCCACCACAGGCCCTGCTGTCCAACGCCAAAATGGGCCCTCCTCAGAAGACCCCGATGTACAGAGGAGGTAAGAACCTCCGACCTTCAGAAAGACACCAAATCAAGCTCAGTGTACAGTAGAACACACAGTAGAACTAAGACATCGATAAAGAACTGGTTTGTAAAAGAGCATCCGAAGCATCTCAATCCAGTGACTTCAAGTCTGGTAAAACTTGCTAGAATTCCATAATCGAACGTGTTTTCTTACTTCATTTGTCCGAAAGTAGTTTGTTTGAGGGTACAAAACACATCCGGCCTACCACATAACCCCTACCACATCAGGCCTACCACATAGCCCCTACCACATATCCCCTCTTACATATACCCTCCCACATAACCCCTACCACATCAGGCCTACCACATCAGGCCTACCACAAATACCCTCCCACATACCCCCTCCTACATATCCCCTACCACATAACCCCTACCACATCAGGCCTACCACATATCCCCGACCACATCAGGCCTACCACATATCCCCTACCACATATCCCCTCCTACATATCCCCACCCACATAACCCCTCTCACATAACACCTACCACATAATAATCCCTCCCACATACCCCTCCCACATATCCCCTCCTACATATCCCCTCCCACATAACCCCTCTCACATAACACCTACCACATAATAATCCCTCCCACATATCCCCTACCACATATCCCCTCCCACAGAACCCCTCCCACATTCCCCCTCCCACATACCCCCTCCCACATCAGGCCTACCACATATCCTCCACCACATATCCCCTACAACATAGCCCTTACCACATAGCCTCTACCACGTAGCCCTGACCACATATGCCCTACCACATCAGGTCTACCACATATCCAGTGGCTCGTGCTGTGTTCTTAGTCCACTCTAGTGGTGGAAAGAGGTACTAGTCAAGCAGCTTGAGGTACTAGACTCCTGTACAGTCAAGCAGCTTGATGTACTAGACTCCTGTACAGTCAAGCAGCTTGAGGTACTAGACTCCTGTACAGTCAAGCAGCTTGAGGTACTAGACTCCTGTACAGTCAAGCAGCTTGAGGTACTAGACTCCTGTACAGTCAAGCAGCTTGAGGTACTAGACTCCTGTACAGTCAAGCAGCTTGGGCACCCGCGTCGCAGCGGGTACAGACTCCTGTACAGTCAAGCAGCTTGAGGTACTAGACTCCTGTACAGTCAAGCAGCTTGAGGTACTAGACTCCTGTACAGTCAAGCAGCTTGAGGTACTAGACTCCTGTACAGTCAAGCAGCTTGAGGTACTAGACTCCTGTACAGTCAAGCAGCTTGAGGTACTAGACTCCTGTACAGTCAAGCAGCTTGAGGTACTAGACTCCTGTACAGTCAAGCAGCTTGAGGTACTAGACTCCTGTACAGTCAAGCAGCTTGAGGTACTAGACTCCTGTACAGTCAAGCAGCTTGAGGTACTAGACTCCTGTACAGTCAAGCAGCTTGAGGTACTAGACTCCTGTACAGTCAAGCAGCTTGAGGTACTAGACTCCTGTACAGTCAAGCAGCTTGAGGTACTAAACTCCTGTACAGTCAAGCAGCTTGAGGTACTAGACTCCTGTACAGTCAAGCAGCTTGAGGTACTAGACTCCTGTACAGTCAAGCAGCTTGAGGTACTAGACTCCTGTACAGTCAAGCAGCTTGAGGTACTAGACTCCTGTACAGTCAAGCAGCTTGAGGATGAATGTAAAAAACTGATGGTGCTGGTGCTGACTTTAATTTAACCACACCAGAGCAGTATACTACAAAGCAGGATCAATGAGTTAGCCAGATAACTTTGATAAACATTCAGAAATAAACAAATAGTTTCTGGCTCATTAATGAACCTAGACTTGAATATTGGTTGTTTGTTGAAATAATTTAAATCAATCCATGTCCATTGTAGAAATATATTCCTAAAACATTTGAATTTATTTCTGAACAATGAAGTATGTTACCTGGCTAACAATTCTTTTTTTATTTTTTTTTATTTATTTAACTAGGCAAGTCAGTTATGAACAAATTCTTATTTACAATGATGGCCTACTGTGGAACAGTGGGTTAACTGCCTTGTTCAGGGACAGAATGACAGATTTTTACCTTGTCAGCTCGGGTATTCGATCTTGCAACCTTTCAGTTCCTGGCCCAATGCTCTATCCACTAGGCTACCTGCCGCCTCTTGGATCTTGCTTTGGGACCTTTTTTTAAATAATTGGTGCCGGTACTCAAGCAGTAGAAAATTAGAGGAAATGTCAATCAGAAATGTATGAAATGGGCACAGATTGAAAGTCTGGCTACAGGGAGAGGCTACAGAGAGAGGCTACAGGGAGAGGCTACAGGGAGAGGTTATAGGGAGAGGCTACAGGGAGAGGCTACAGGCAGAGGCTACAGGGAGAGGTTATAGCGAAAGGCTACAGGGAGAGGCTACAGGGAGAGGTTATAGAGAAAGGCTACAGGGAGAGGTTATAGAGAAAGGCTACAGGGAGAGGCTATAGGGAGAGGCTACAGGCAGAGGCTACAGGGAGAGGCTACAGGCAGAGGCTACAGGGAGAGGCTACAGGGAGAGGCTACAGGCAGAGGCTACAGGCAGAGGCTACAGGGAGAGGTTATAGCGAAAGGCTACAGGGAGAGACTACAGGGAGAGGTTATAGGGAGAGGCTACAGGGAGAGGCTACAGGCAGAGGCTACAGGGAGAGGCTACAGGGAGAGGCTATAGGGAGAGGCTACAGGGAGAGGCTACAGGGAGAGGCTATAGAGAGAGGCTACAGGGAGAGGCTACAGAGAGAGGCTACAGGGAGAGGCTATAGGGAGAGGCTATAGGGAGAGGCTACAGGGAGAGGCTACAGGGAGAGAATATAGAGAGAGGCTACAGGGAGAGAATATAGAGAGAGGCTACAGGGAGAGGCTACAGAGAGAGGCTACAGGGAGAGGCTACAGGGAGAGGCTACAGGGAGAGGCTATAGGGAGAGGCTATAGGGAGAGGCTATAGGGAGAGGCTACAGGGAGAGGCTACAGGGAGAGGCTACAGGCAGAGGATATAGGGAGAGGCTACAGGCAGAGGCTATAGGGAGAGGCTACAGGGAGAGGCTATAACATGTCTGTGGCCTCTGTGTATCTGCAGGCAAATGATGGAGCCACATCAGATGCAGGGAGTGGCCCACAAAGAGAGGGAGCGACGGACATCTGGCTCAGGTAAGGCCTGCAGACGTACTGTGGACAGACACTACTACTACTGTCAAGACAATGCCGGGTCTGTCAACACACAAGCCACAATACGTTTCGTCCATGTCAATACACCATCTCAAAGATAACGTCTCAGGATGCTATTCTCTCCATGGGGATAGCATGGCAATCATGGTAACCAAAGAGCCCAGTGTAGCGCATGTTGGTTGTGTTCATTAGGCACCAAATGGAAGAAAACTGACTGAAACAAGGAGGGACTACCTGAACTTGGCCAATAAGATACGCTCATTATTGTTTTCGGTTGCAAAACGTTTTGCTACAGTTTGCCCTAATGACTACAACCATAGCTAAAGCGCTAGCTCGGACACATCTGTGTTTGTGTTGAATCCCCTTCTCTCCTCCCCTCCGTTTACTCATGCTTATCCATATACAAACATTCCCCAGCGCCATAGAGACACTCATTCTGCAAGCCTGCTACCAGCAGCTGGGTGACAATGGGACATGCTGCTTTCCTGAGAGTTTGGTCATGTTGCGTTCAGCTTCTTTTTCTTCTCTGTGATTTTGTTCTCAGTTTCTGATTTATCATCTTTGTTCTCAGTTTCTGATTTATCATCTTTGTTCTCAGTTTCTGATTTATCATTTTTTCTTGGTTTCTCATTATTCTCTCTCTCTCTCTTTTTGTGTGTGTTGTGTCCCCCCCTCCTCTGTGGTGTCCCCACCTCCTCCTCTGTGGTGTCCCCCCTCCTCCTCTGTGGTGTCCCCCCCTCCTCCTCTGTGGTGTCCCCCCCTCCTCCTCTGTGGTGTCCCCCCTCCTCCTCTGTGGTGTCCCCCCCTCTGTGGTGTCCCCCCCTCCTCCTCTGTGGTGTCCCCTTCTCCTCCTCTGTGGTGTCCCCCCCTCTGTGGTGTCCCCCCCTCCTCCTCTGTGGTGTCCCCTTCTCCTCCTCTGTGGTGTCCCCCCTCCTCCTCTGTGGTGTCCCCCCTCCTCCTCTGTGGTGTCCCCCCCTCCTCCTCTGTCGTGTCCCCACCTCCTCCTCTGTGGTGTCCCCCCTTCCTTGTCTGTGGTGTCCCCCCCTCCTCTGTGGTGTCCCCCCCACCTCTGTCCCCTCCCCTCTCCTCTGTTTTGTCCCCCCCTCCTCTGTGGTGTCCCCTTCCCTCCTCTGTGGTGTCCCCTTCCCTCCTCTGTGGTGTCTCCCCCCCTCCTCTGTGGTGTCCCCCCCTCCTCTGTGGTGTCTCCCCCCTCCTCTGTGGTGTCTCCCCCCTCCTCTGTGGTGTCTCCCCCCTCCTCTGTGGTGTCTCCCCCCTCCTCTGTGGTGTCCCCCTCCTCTGTGGTGTCCCCCCTCCTCTGTGGTGTCTCCCCTCCTCTGTGGTCTCCCCCCTCCTCTGTGGTGTCCCCCCTCCTCTGTGGTGTCCCCCTCCTCTGTGGTGTCCCCCCTCCTCTGTGGTGTCTCCCCCCTCCTCTGTGGTGTCCCCCCTCCTCTGTGGTCTCCCCCCTCCTCTGTGGTGTCCCCCCCTCCTCTGTGGTCTCCCCCCTCCTCTGTGGTGTCTCCCCCCCTCCTCTGTGGTGTCCCCCCCTCCTCTGTGGTCTCCCCCCCTCCTCTGTGGTGTCCCCCCTCCTCTGTGGTGTGTTATAGTTGTTTCCACCCTCCAATATAAGGTGTCCTCCCCTCTCTCTCACCCCTCCAACACCCCTTTTGAGTATAGACACTATCGGGCCGCCACACTGCCGCCCTCCTATGCCCGAGTGGCCTCCAACTCCTCCCCTTCCTCCTCTTCCTCTTCCTCCTCCCACGAGAGAGAGGTGGCAGGCGGACGGGCTGGCGACAACTCCTCCCAGCTCTCCCAGCTCTCCACTTCCCTGGTCTCGGCCTTCTCCCCCGTGCAGCCAGGGTTGCCCACGGCCCTGACCCGGCAGGTGCGCCAGATCCCCCTCTCTCCCCCCACGGCGCGGGCTCTCCACCACACCAAGTCCCTCCACCAGGGTGACCCCCAGCAGGACCCTGTGCTGCTCCCCAAACACGGCACCTGGTCCACCTCCCACACCCACATATACGGCCCCGTGCACATGCCTCCCGTACCCCAGCCTGTCCTCCCAGTGGCCCTCCCTCTGCCGCCCCGCCACAGCCGGGTCAAGCCCCACCCCCTGGACCAGGCCAGCCAACCCCATATCCCGCCCCACCTCCCCCACGCCAATGGCCAATCAGAGGACTATTATAACCTCGCTCAGCAGCAACAGCAGCAGCTAGGTTACTGTGAGGCTACCTCCTTGCCCCCTCTGATTGGTCAGTCTGCGCAGGGCCACGTCCCCGTCTCCTCCAACCAACCCCAGTACCCCTCCTCATTCCACCCCCAGCAACAGATGTCCCAGGCCGCGCCACCACCACCACCAGCAGCCCAATTCTCTCCCCCCTCATACACCCCAGCCCCATCAGAGTGGGGCTCACCCAAGCAGACACCCTCTCCCGTCTCTCAGGCTGCCACGGCAACCTGCAGTAAGTACATGTAGAGCTCAAAGAGCAAGGCACTTGGACAACAATGGGGGGACTCCACTGGCTTATGTGGATGGAAGTATATACCTATTATGAATCCAATAACAGTCCCCATATTCAGCCATCTGCTACAATAACAGTCCCCATATTCAGCCATCTGCTACAATAACAGTCCCCATATTCAGCCATCTGCTACAATAACAGTCCCCATATTCAGCCATCTGCTACAATAACAGTCCCCACATTCAGCCATCTGCTACAATAACAGTCCCCACATTCAGCCATCTGCTACAATAACAGTCCCCACATTCAGCCATCTGCTACAATAACAGTCCCCACATTCAGCCATCTGCTACAATAACAGTCCCCATATTCAGCCATCTGCTACAATAACAGTCCCCATATTCAGCCATCTGCTACAATAACAGTCCCCATATTCAGCCATCTGCTACAATAACAGTCCCCATATTCAGCCATCTGCTACAATAACAGTCCCCATATTCAGCCATCTGCTACAATAACAGTCCCCATATTCAGCCATCTGCTACAATAACAGTCCCCACATTCAGCCATCTGCTACAATAACAGTCCCCACATTCAGCCATCTGCTACAATAACAGTCCCCACATTCAGCCATCTGCTACAATAACAGTCCCCACATTCAGCCATCTGCTACAATAACAGTCCCCATATTCAGCCATCTGCTACAATAACAGTCCCCATATTCAGCCATCTGCTACAATAACAGTCCCCCTAACTGCTACTGTACTTTTGCTTTTTGATTCACTTTAAATCCAATGGCTCTTATCTGAGGACTATTTATCCAGGAAGAGCTTGCCAGCAGTGTTAGCCAAGGAGGAGTCTGAACCTATGCTGTCTATTGGTTTCTTCCCAGGTCCGGTTTCTCTCCCCGCCATGCTCGCTGTGGCCCCACCGGTGGCCCCCCCTGCCCCTATGGCACCTATGGCCCCCCCTCCTCCACCGGGCCCCCCGCCTCCGGCCACAGTGCCACCGCCCATGCCCCCCCCACTACCGGTTGGTGGAGGGCACGGAGGGCCTCATTTAGAGGGGGCAGGGAATGAGCTGGCGCAGCCACTCTCAGGACTGGCTGCTGCCCTGGCTGGAGCAAAACTCCGCAAAGTTGCAAGGGTTAGTATCTCAGCTTAGACTCGGATGGTGGTGAGTAGAAATAAAACATTTTGAAACAGGGAGGTACTACCTGAACATGTCCAATAAGAAACATTCATTTTTGTTTCCCTTTCCAATACATTTTCAAATGTTTTGCTATGGTGTACCCCACTGAACAAGACCACTCATATCTATGTCGAAACTGCTTGGACATTCAAACCATTACATATATACATTACCTGTTGGTTGGCTTCTATAAAGATGGAACTTATATGGTGGCCATTGTTGTGTCCTCAGGATGAGAACAGTCCGCCAGGAACAGGTGTAGCCAAGAACGATGGCAACCGCTCCAGTGGAGGTAGTGGTGGTGGAGGGGAGGGGCTAATGCAGGAAATGAACGCCCTTCTAGCACGCAGGTGAGAGGAACACAACTGTGTGTGAAAGAACGATGAAATCTAATTTAATTGAACTGAAAAAGCACAAGACCTGTGTATCATTTTGATAAATAATATTCTGGAGTTGAGGATTTTAATTGAAGATTATCACAAAGAAGGTATTACTTGATGTGATAGGCTAGTAGCCTGTGAAATACTACTAGTGATTTGCAACATGACTGGAGTTGTCTTCTCCATTAGCTTTGTATCATCTCTAATTGCCTGAATTTGCTTTTCCTGCAGACGGAAAGCCTCAGAGAAACCTGAAGAGGTAATGAAAAATATAAATTATAAAGTTCAACTGGGTGGGTCTATCCAGCTACAATAATTGCATTCAATCAATCTAAAGATGATTGCACACACACACACACACACAGATCATCCATTTTGATTTTCCATTACAGGAGGATCCCAAGCCAGGGCAGAACTCCACAGGTAAACACACTCTTGCCTCCACATTTTTCTGACCATTATCTTTGTTATTAGTTGCATTGAGCCAGGGTGCTTTATAAAGTGAGTCTCTTATAATTGTGATGCTCTGTCTTGCTTTTTCTCTATCATTTTCTCTCTAGATGCAGGGAAGAATCCATGGGACCGAGCCAACTCTGTAGACAAGGCCTCACTGGTATCAAGGTGAACATCATCTGTTTTTGTATTTATTTGTATTTATTATGGATCCCCATTAGCTACTCTTCCTAGATGCTCCCAAACTTAAAAAAAACACATTGTTTTTAAAGATCTAGGCCTGGATTCAATCCGATTGCCCCTTTTCGGTTGTTGCAGTTGTCACGGAGATCGCATTCAAAGTAAACAATTCAAATGTCTGCTCAATTTAAAATGACCTTTAAGGCCTTGATTCTCTCACTGTCTGGATTGAAACCTGGCCATTAGTGGCACAATGAGAAGGGATGTAAGGGGTATATGGGATATATATATATACATACATATATATATATACATATATATATATATATATATATATATATATATATATATATATATATATATATATATATACATACATATATACATACATATATATATATATATATATATATATATATATTTATTTTTTTTTATTTTTTTTTAACTCTTCTGAGGTATGTTAACTGTTTAACTTGGTTCTGGATCAGTTTGTGTAGTTTAGCCAACTACTATAGCAGTTGTTTGCTAAAAAGCACAAACTGATCTGGGACCAGGCTAACACGACTATTAAATATTGGGGATATATTGAGAGGTTCATATCACATATCATAGTTAAAGCATTCTGTTCTCTGCGATGAGGAAATATAATATTTCTAGAAGTAAAGTCATGGCTGTTTGGCTTATCTACCCTGTTGTCATTGATGATTGTATTCAACTACCAGCTGGGTCGTTCCACAAGCCCTTTTGACGTTTAAAGTAGAAATTGTGCACCAATATTGCATTTTAAAAGCCTGTTATATTAAATGAATTCCTAATGGTGAAATCGTAATGTAAAAGCAAGTGAGCTGCTTCTACTCTTTTTGGACATTTTCTGGTGGAAAACTGAGTGGGTCGAGCATAACCCATAGATAGACAGGCTAGAAATGTTTACCTAAACAAATCATTTTGTTTAGGGTGAAGCTTGCGTTCAATTACCCTTCCCTGTTGCACACAAGCTTCCATTCCCCCTGTCAAAAAAGGGGATATATGGATGATATAAGAAATATTCAATCCTGTTACTTTAATTGGCACTTGCTATAGTCATTATTTATTTATTTTTTACTTTGAGATGGGAAAACTTGTTTTTATGAAGTTGACCATGTGCTCTTTATGACATAATGTTAAAATGTAAAATAAATAGTTTTTCCTTCACCAAATTACACTACCCAAAAGGTGCTCTTTTGGGTGGGAAACCAGAAATGGCAATGGCCATTTGGTGGGAAGATAAAGGCTTGGCAAATGAATCATGGACATAGTTAAATACAGAGATAAAGCACACCCCATAGATATATTTCACTGTATCATCAGCCTAATCAGGGGAACACAGAAACCGTGGGACTGGTTGCTTATTGCATCGAGGAAGCTTGTGGCAGTAGTAAACAGTGAATGGATGGCTGCCTAACATTGTGAACCCAACCATGTAATATAGATAAGATACTGTCCATCTAATAATCAATCATGAAGGTTGATGTCACTGTCATTAGCTGGAGAAAACATAACTATCTACTGTATATTTTAGATATAAAAAATATATATACTTTATGTACTGTAAATTTTATATATAAAAAAACATACTCTATGTACTGTATATTTTATATATAAAAAATATATACTTTATGTACTGTATATTTTGGGTAATTTACTCTGAAAGTTCTAACAAATGTCTATTTATCGATCATTTCAAATCGTCCCTGTTTGTTATGTGGTTTTGCAGGGTGCGACCAGTGGGCAGCACTAGTGAGGGAGACCTAGACTTTGACAGGATGAAGCAGGTATGAAGCTTATTTCAAAACTGTTCTTCAATTGTTCATGGAAGAAAAGTATTGTGGAAGAAACAGAACATGTAAAACGTTTTTTTTTTTTTTTTTACTCCCACAGGAAATCTTGGATGAAGTTGTACGTGAATTGCAGAAGGTGAAAGATGAGATCATTAATGGTAGGCGACAGAGCGTTAACGCATTGGGTTATGTTACTCAAAAAAGGCACGTACTGCTTCAGTGTGCAATTAACCTGCAGACCAATTTAGGTCATTCTTATTCATTTTTTATACACTTTCTATAGTTCAATTTAGTTTCGGTTACAGCAAACAAAGATATCCTAATTAACAAAGGTATCCTAATTAACAAAGGTATCCTAATGAAGTATGTCCAAAGAGGATGGTAGGCATGCAGTTGATCTGTTTACTAATTCATAGTAATCCCCATTCCTTTTGAAATAGACAAAGGTTCAGTGATAATGCCATCCCCCCATCCTCTGTCTACCCAACACATGCACACGCACACACACAATAACAAGGCACTATTTTCTCCATTTTGTCTTCTCTTTCAGCCATTAGACAAGAAATTGGTCGAATCCATACATGTTAATCTGTGGACAACAGGATGTGCTGAAGGATAAGAAGATGTGCTGGAAAGGAATGTTCTCAACGTTTCTGTGACGCTGTGAAAATATTGCTGTGACGCTGCAGAAAGGTTGAGCCAACATTGAGTCTGCTGTGCAGAACAGAAAGGTGAAGAAGAAAAAAAAGTTGGAGAAAGAAAGTGAACGAGAGAGAAAAATAATGGTTAAATGAACAAAGGATGTGCGGACGGAAGGATGGACGGACGCTTGCACCTTTTTCATTTTTTTCCCCCCCATTTCTGTGCATTTCGAGACAGTCCAGTTTGCAGCTCTCAGTCTGTTCTAAGTCTTACAAAAGAAAATATTTTTGTTTTCTAAGTTACCGTTTTATTATTATGATTTTTTTTAACTGATTATTTTATTATTCGTACCATTATATATATATATATAGAGAGAGAGAGAGAGAGAGAGAGAGACAAAAGACAAACTGTTGTTCTACATTAGCGGGTTCTAGAGGAAACTTGCACACCAATTACATCAGCCTTTTATATTTTATAATGATTTCCTTTTCCTTAGGTGTTTGACCAGCACGTATGGCACATACTATGCTTTAGTCACCTGACCTCAGTTTTTAAAAAGCTTGTTATCTATTTACCAGTAACAGAGCAGTGTTCATTGGGCCCCAAATGGAAGAAAACTGACAAACAGGGAGGGACTACCGTTCTCCATTGTAAAAAGTTTTTAAAATATGTTCCATTTTGTGCCCTAATAAACACAACCACGGTGTATAAAAATCACTGTAATTTGGGGATCATTCACAAAACGTACCAACACCTGTAAATTCACCATCTACGTATTCCCAAAATAGATCAAATGATCCCTAGGCTGCCCCTACGAAACCCATACAGTAGTCTATATCAGAGGTGTCAAACGCGGTCTTCAACAAGGTCCGGAGGGCCGCACTGAAAATTAGTTACATTTCCTTGCTGTCAAAATTTGCACCCCCCCCCAAAAAAATGGTCTATCTATCGTTTTGGGACTTCGATGCTGCCCGATTGTCCACCTTTCATTTTGGTGATTATTAGCGAGTTGGACACAGTCAAGAAACTGTATGAATGGAGGTCCATTATCATTTATACACAGTTTCGACTTGGTTTTAGTCATTTTTGTGTATTGAGTCCCCCCCCCCAACTAAAAAAAATAAAAATATGCAAAAAAAAGTATTGTTTTTACTCAAACCACCCCTCACGGGCCGTATGTTTGACACTCCTGGTCTATATGGTTTGATCCGGTGTATTAACCATGCATTTTTTTTTTATTGGGTTTTAAAAATGGTGGTACATTTACAATGGTGGTTTGTTTTTTTGTGAATATCCTCCTTGCTATTTAAAGTAACTGTCCAGATTTCAATGAAATATGACCTATAATTACAATATGAATGAAATACTTAAATTACAAAAAGCATGTTAAAAAGCAGCTTTTCTGTGTTGGAATGGTATCTTAACAACAGAATGGTGTGGGTGTATACCGATCATTAAAAATATTCACGCGAGTAAACCGCTGATTGGCCAGCTCAGCCAATGATGCAGGATGACATCATTCTCTATGAGGAAATAGCATTTTTTAATCGGTCTGTTTGAGATACAAGTTTGAGGTGGGGTTTTTGAAGTGTTTTTTTTCCTCCAATTCATGCTTTGGCCACATACGAGTGTAGGATGAGTCATCAACAGAATATGGACATTTAAAAGTGAGATTTTCACTGGACAGTTACTTTAAGGTTGAACTTGAAATGTGAAAATGGAGCCAGTTGCAAAATTAAAAGTATACATAAATCAGTGCAAAAGTTATTTGTGATGATAGGGGGAAAATATGATTGGGGGAAAATATGATTGAATATCGGTTGTGACATTCACTTTGACTAAGTTCTGAATTAAATTTCAAAAATCGAAAAGTAAATGAATTTAAACCAAACCATCGACCTGTCTCCTGTCTACAGTATGGAGTGGTGTGTTTCATTCATCAATTATTATGACAATAAAAAAAAAACATTTTCCATCAGATGATGTTACAATAGTAGAAAACAAATACACAATGTACAAGTATTTACAGTGTAGGCTATACAAAACCTGATATAGAAGTTGTGCTTTTGTTCTTAAAATAGCTCTTGTAAAATAAATACCTGTTACATAGTTCTAGCATTACAGATTTATGTTCACACACAGAATCCTCACACATGTAATAACATAACGTTTTATTAAATTACATTTCTGTTAGAAACATTGTTAGCAGTATTATCTATTTATTTTCTTGATTAAAAACAACTTGTGTGGTGAGCATCAAACAGTGCTTCACTGAAATACAGCTCCTCTTACTGCAAGGTAAGTTTCAATGTTTCATTCTCTGCACTGTCCACACTCACGGTATGGTAAACCTAATGATTGACATTGTCTTTTGCCTGCCCACGTGTGCTATTGTCAAGTAAATCACATGATAAAACGAGGTGAAAAGGAGCCTCTAACACAATATGTTCATTTGACTTTTTTGCACCCCACTTGCTTACTACTTTTTCCATGTGGTTTCTTTATTCACAGACACCATGAAATGATGACTGACCTCTTCCTACATATTTAGTCAAATTATACATTTTCTGTATGGTTTCCTAGAAACAAGGGTGGCTTAACTTAACCCACTTTGGTTCAACATACCCTGGAGCGCCACTATCTGAAACCAATGTTTCACTATGACAATCAGTAGCACTGAATATTGGGGAAAGTGTTTTGTGGCACCTACTCCTGCTTGACCAGCTTATATTCCCGCTTGATCCTGGTGTAGGGACCGATGCTGTCATCAAAGACAAAGTCCCACAACACCCGGGTCCAGGAAGTGTGCTGTGGTAGGGAGTCGTAGTACTCTGCTGCCATCTTCTTCACCTGGCACAGACAACAGATCCGTTAGAGGGGACTCTGTCAGCACGAGGAGCCAACATAAGTCATGTCAGACTGCAACATGTCAGTTTATTATTTAAAATAATAATGACTTGTAATTCCTAGGTAACAGCAAATTTCACTAGGGCTTGTCATTTAGAAGGAGAATAATCATTTTTCCCACAACTGACAAAATTTATAGGAGGTGAACACATTTTCTGGAATTTTCTGAGGACAAAGAAAAACACCCACAACAGTTGACTTTAGAGTGCTTGTTTTTAGAGGTTAGAAAGTGTAAAATGATCCTATTTGTCTCAGGCATTACACCAATAGTTAATGAGTTATAAATTCAGGCCAGTCTTTTAAGCAATACCTCCAGTTGAAACCAGTGGAGGCTGCTGAGGGGAGGACGACTCATAATAATGTCTGGAACGGAGCGAATGGAACGGCCTCAAACTATGTGTTTGATACTATTCTCCTCATTCCGCCGCCGGGCATTACCACGAGTCCGTCCTCTCCAATTAAGGTGCCACCAACCTCCTGCGGTTGAAACGCCTCTCTCATCTGCTATCTGATGACTCTCCCATTGGGGACATTGTTTAGAGCATTATCTTGAGACAGACATCTGAAACCAGTGATCATTTCCCTTAGCCACTGATCAAGTAAGCCACATACAGGGGTAAGATTTTTTTTTGGGGGGGGGGGGGGGAAATTGGTTGACCTAAAATCATGGTACAATATTGAGATTTAATATCAGACCTAAAACCATGGTAGTTCATTGAGATTCGGATTGGATTTATCTAAAATCATAGTTGACCTAAAAATGGTGGTCCGCTATCAACACTGTGTTTGAGATTTCAACTCACCTGAGGCAGCTTACTGCCAGGTATACTGGGGAAGTCATGGTGCTCCATGTGGTAACCCACGTTGAAGGTGATCCAGTTCAGTGGGCCGTAGTAGGAGTATGTCTCGTGGCCCTTCAGGAACATGTAGTGCTCCGCTATGAAGTGTCCAGAGATGGGATGTAGACCCATGCATAAAATGGACCCGGCTATGAGGTAAACAATTGGCTTCAGCCCCCATAGGTAGAATATCACAAAGTTCACTGCAAATTGAACAGCGGCATTCATCATCTCTAGTCTAGAGACTGGCTTGGGGTTCACCACTAGAGGGCGCAGTGCGTAGAACAACGGCTGGAGGAAGAGCCACAGGACCTTCCGCAGGGGTGTGCAGAAGAACCAGCCCTCCGCGTCCGTGGGGATGTCCACATCTAGGCCGTCGCCACCCAGGTAGCGGTGGTGGTCGATGTGGTACTTCTTGAACGAAGCCGAGTAGGGCAGTCCGATGGGGAGGTTGGCCCATATGGCGAACCAGCGGTTGAGGCGCGCCAGCTTGTTGCCGAACGCAACGTTGTGGGAGATATCGTGAATGGCGAGGGTCAGCGAGTGGTTGATGCAGCCGCCGAAGCCGTATGACCAGAATAACACCCACTTCCAGGGGAGGTCGTGGACCATGTAGCAGGCCAGAAGCTGGGTGAGGACCATCCCTGTCACCACCCACTTCAACTGGGGGTCAGGCCCCATCAGGGACTTGATCTCTGGGTATTTTGCTTAGGAGGACACACACAACAACAAAAAATAAGTCACAAGATGAGACTCATTCAAAGTAAACACATTCAACTGACCCTGGTCAGTTTCGCTGCATTGTAACAGTTTCTATATCGTTTATTTTTTCCCTCACACACACACACACACAAGTTGATTCGAGGTTAGACATCAGATTGGTTCGTGTACTTATTTTCTCCTGTCCAGAATTGGAGGAGCCCATTGGCTAATGCAAATTTGGTCTGCCGCATTGCTTTCACTACATTTGCATAACATCAGCATGCAAACTGTTCTGAATCAAATTTTATTAGTCACATGCGCTGAATACAACAGGTGTAGAGCTTACAGTGAAATGCTTACTTACGAGCTCCTAACCAACAATGCAGTTTTAAAAAATACGGATAAGAATAAGAAATAAAAGTAACAAGTAATTAAAGAGCAGCAGTAAAATAACAATAGGAAGACTATATACAGGGGGGTACCGGTGCAGAGTCAATCTGCAGGGGCACCGGTTTGTTGAGGTAATATGTACATGAAGGTAGAGTTATTAAAGTGACTATGCATAGATGATAACAGAGAGTAGCAGTGGAGTAAAGAGGGGGAGGGGGGGACAATGCAAATAGTCTGGTTAGCTATTTGACTAGGTGTTCAGGAGTCTTATGGCTTGGGGGTAGAAGCTGTTTAGAAGCCTCTTGGACCTAGGCTTGGTGATCTGGTACCACTTGCCATGTGGTAGCAGAGAGAACAGTCTATGACTAGGGTGGCTGGAGTCTTTGACCATTTTTATGGCCTTCCTCTGACACCGCCTGGTATAGAGGTCCTGGGTGGCAGGAAGCTTGGCCCCAGTGATGTTCTGGGCCGTACACACTACCCTCTGTAGTGCCTTGTGTTCAGAGGCCGAGCAGTTGCCATACCAGGTAGTGATGCAACCAGTCAGGATGCGAAGAGCAAGGAAACTCTGGAAAACAATATTGTATAATGCCTTCAGAAAGTATTTAAACCCCTTGATTTTTTTCCACATTTGTGTAACAAAGTGGGATTAAAATGAATTGTCATTTTTTTTCAAAGATCTACATAAAACACTTAAATGTCAAAGTGGAAGAAAAAATATATATTTTTATTAAATGAAAATAAAACGGTAATATAGTTTGGTTAGATACAGTTGAAGTCGGAAGTTTACATAAACTGAGTTTAAATGTATTTGGCTAAGGTGTTTCACAATTCCAGTCATTTAATCCTAGTAAAAAATCCCTGTTTTAGGTCAGTTAGGATCACCACATTATTTTAAGAATGTGAAATGTCAGAATAATAGTAGAGAGAATGACTTATTTCAGCTTTTATTTCTTTCATCACATTCCCAGTGGGTCAGAAGTTTACAAACACTCAATTAGTATTTGGTAGCATTGCCTTTAAATTGTTTAACTTGGGTCAAGCGTTTTGGGTAGCCTTCCACAGGCTTACCACAATAAGTTGGGTGAATTTTAGCCCATTCCTCCTGACAGAGCTGGTGTAACTGAGTCAGGTTTGTAGGCCTCCATGCTCGCACACGCTTTTTCAGTTCTGCCCACAAATTTTCTATAAGATTGAGGTCAGGGCTTTGTGATGGCCACTCCAATACCTTGAATTTGTTGTCCTTAAGCCATTTTGCCACAACTTTGGAAGCATGCTTGGGGTCATTGTCCATTTGGAAGACCCATTTGCAACCAAGCTTTAACTTCCTGACTGATGTCTTGAGATGTTGCTTCAATATATCCACATAATTTTCCCTTCTCATGATGCCATCTATTTTGTGAAGTGCACCAGTCCCTCCTGCAGCAAAGCACCCCCACAACATGATGCTGCCACCCCCGTGCTTCACGGTTGGGATGGTGTTCTTCGGCTTGCAAGCCTCCCCCTTTTTCCTCCAAACATAACAATGGCCAAACAGTTCTATTTTTGTTTTATCAGACCAGAGGACATTTCTCCAAAAAGTACAATCTTTGTCCCCATGTGCAGTTGCAAACCGTAGTCGGCCTTTTTCATGGCGGTTTTGGAGCAGTGGCTTCTTCCTTGCTGAGCGGCCTTTCAGGTGATGTCGATATAGGACTCGTTTTACTGTGGATAAAGATACTTCTGTACCTGTTTCCTCCAGCATCTTCACAAGGTCCTTTGCTGTTGTTCTGGGATTGATTTGCACTTTTCGCACCAAAGTACGTTCATCTCTAGGAGACAGAACGCTTCTCCTTCCTGAGCGGTATGACAGCTACGTGGTCCCATGGTGTTTATACTTGCGTACTATTGTTTGTACAGATGAACGTGGTACCTTCAGGCGTTTGGAAATTGCTCCCAAGGATGAACCAGACTCGTGGAGGTCTACAATTTTTTTTTCTGAGGTCTGATTTCTTTTGATTTTCCCATGATGTCAAGCAAAGAGGCACTGAGTTTAAAGGTAGGCCTTGAAATACATCCACAGGTACACCTCCAATTGACTCAAAAGATGTTAATTAGCTTATCAGAAGCTTCTAAAGCCATGACAATATTTTCTGGAATTTTCCAAGCTGTTTAAAGGCACAGTCAACTTAGTGTATGTAAACTTCTGACCCACAGGAATTGTGATACAGTGAATGATAAGTGAAATAATCTGTCTGTAAACAATTGTTGGAAAAATTACTTGTGTCATGCACAAAGTAGATGTCCTAACCAACTTGCCAAAACTAAAGTTTGTTAAGTTAACAAGAAATGTGTGGAGTGGTTGAAAAACAAGTTTTATTGACTCCAACCTAAGTGTATGTAAACTTCTGACTTCAACTGTAAGTATTCAACCCCCTGAGTCAATACATGTTACAATCACATTTGGCAGCAACCACAGCTGTGAGTCTTTCTAGATAAGTCGCTGGATTGTACAATATTTGCCCACTATTCTTTTAAAAATTCTTCAAGCTCTATCAAGTTAGTTATTGATCATTGCTAGACAGACATTTAAGTCTAACCATACATTTTCAAGACGATTTTAAGTCAAAACGGTAACTACAGTAGGCCACTCAGGAACAGTCAATGTCATCTTGGTAAGCAACTCCAGTGTATAATTGGCCTTGCGTTTAAGGTTGTTGTGCGGACTTGTCTCCCAGTATCTGTTGGAAAGCAGACTGAACCAGTTTTTCCTCTAGGATTTGGCCTTTGCTTACTTCTATTCAATTACTTTTCATCATAAAAAAAACTCCCTTTCTAATGACAAGCATACTCATAACATGATGCAGGCCACCACCATGCTTGAAAATATGGAGAGTGATAGTCAGTGGTGTGTTGTGTTGGATTTCTCCCCAAACATAATGCTTTGTATTCAGAACAAAAAGTTAATTTCTTTGCCACATTTTTTGAAGTTTTACTTTAGTGCCTTGTTGCAAACAGGATGCGTGTTTTGGAAGGCTTCCTTTTCACTCTGTCATTTAGGTTAGTATTGTGGAGTAACCACAATAGTGTTGATCCATCCTCAGGTCTCTTATCGCAGTCATTAAAAACTCATAATAGTTCTAACTGGTTTTAAAGTCACCATTGGCCTCGTGGTGAAGTCCCTGAGTGGTTCCTTCCTGTTGGTCAACTGAGTTAGGAAGGACACCTGTATCTTTGTAGTGACAGGGTGTATTGATACACCATCCAAAGTGTCATTAATAACTTCACCATGTTCAAAGGGACATTCAATGTCTGCTTTTTTTTTTTTACCTATCTACCAATAGGTGCCCTTCTTTGAGGCATTGGAAAACCTCCCTGGTCTTTGTAGTAGAATCTGTGCTTGACTGAGGGACATTACAGATAATTGTATGTGTGGGGTACAGAGATGGGGTAGTCATTCAAAAATTATGTTAAACACCATTATTGCACACAGAGTGAGTCCATGCAACTTATCTGACTTGTTAAGCAAATTTTTATTCCTGAAGTTATTTTAGGCTTGAAATGAATAGGGGTTGAATACGGATGCGAGACATTTCAGCTTTTCATTTATTATTACATTTGTAAAAATATCTAAACATGATTCCACTTTGACATTATTGGGTATTGTGTGTAGATCAGTGACACAAAATCTACATTTAATCTATTTTAAATTCAGGATGTAACCCAACAAAATGTGACAAAAGTCAAGGGGTGTGAATACTTTCTGAAGACACTGTACATGATGTCATAGTAAACCCATAGTCTCACCTACCTACAGTTCTCCCTTCCATTTGCCAACTTACAATTTATTTTATTTGTCCACTATCTCATGCCTGGGAAATAATCATTCACAATTTTTTGGATGAATAGGTTCTCAGAAGCCCTTTGATGATGTGACGGCTACTTTTACATTTCCTGCATTCATTGGTCCAATGACCCTTCAACTAACCACCTGTGATTTGTTTTAAATGCTAAATACACCCTTTACCACTGTCTAGCTGAGCTATACTATAAAAGTGTATTACAGAATATGGGAATTCATAATGTTGGGGCAAAACGAATGTATTTCCCTACTTCAATACAATTAAAAATCCTTCTTTAACCTGTCTCCTCCCCTTCATCTACACTGATTGAATTGGATTTAACAAGTGACATCAGTAAGGGATCATAGTTTTCACCTGGATTCACCTGGTCAGTCTGTCATGGAAAGAGCAGGTGTTCCTAATGTTTTGTACACTCAGTGCATATACAGTATATGGGTAATATTGATAAATTGATAAACAAGCAACAAATAAAAATATGATTAAAATGAAAACTGAGATGACTGCATTAAAATATAAGCCATGGGCTATATAGGCCTATTTTAATCATATTTAAATAACTTTCTTGTTCAATCAATTGAGTTCTATTTTGTTACTTTTAGGCTAGGCTACTGTCTATAATTTGTCATAATGTGTAGCCAAACATGATGTGCCAAATCGGTGATTTTGGGCATTTTATTGGGTAAGCATTAGAATAAGCCTTGTCAATATTTGCAGCCGTTGGTGGTAATATTTGCCTAGGAGCGGATCTGTCGTCATTTTTGTGAAATAATTATAATGTTAAGGTAAGATTTGAATGAAGAAAGCTGATCAGAGAGCAGCGGTCCCTTTCTTTCGATCCTATCAGTATCGACACGCTCCAACGAAGCGACGGGTTTCTCTGCGTGGTGTATTGCGAAACACATGTTACATAGTCGACCATTGCAGGAAAGACGCATTGTTAAAAAAAAACACACACACACTTAAACCTTAATTCCATCACTATTGGGAAACCTGGCCCAGATTTGGAAGTAAAGTTAATTGACTAAATTTAAAAAAAACATGACTTTTCAAAATACTTAAACATGAGACAAGCTAAATTTCAATAAATACCCAAATGAGAGGTTGATCGATAAACAAAATAATTTCATGAAACAGAAAAGTACGTCTATGAATGTATGTATGTAGTAACAGTATGGTAATACGTAACAGTATGGTAATAGGTAACAGTATGGTGTGATGGAGCCAAAACACCCTGGCTAAGATGCAATACCACAAGCACCTCCAGCCGGCTGGCCACCTCTATCAATGTGAGCCTAATTTCCTCACCCTGTGCTGTCCAGCAGGACTGTAGACTATCATAAAAACAAAAGCTTTTAATAATTTAGGAACCAAGCAACGGATCACGATTTGATATTTGCATTCACGCCAATGGAACGATAAAGGGGAACACGCCCCTTTAAATACACATATGAATCATTGCAAAAAAAGATGTGTTTAAGTTAGATGACTTCAAGGATGAGCACGAGAAAATGTTGATTGCTCAGATATTAGACCAAGTAAGACAAGAATAAAAGTATGTATTGGGTCTCGTTCCACCTCAAAAAGCACAAGAAAGAGAATTGACACCCACCATCTCAGATTGTACTGAAATCATTTATGTTGTTAGAAACAGATAAGATGAGTATTCCCCCCCTCTGACAAGTACAATGGATCTACGGCTAAGAGTGTTTTATATATATATATATATATATATATATATAAAACACATCAGTGGGTATTGGGTGATGCTTTTCTCTCTGTTCAAAGAAGTGAGTCATTGAGGTTAAGTTCCATCCTGTATCCAGATTCCAACCAATAGACAGCTGTGTTCCTGCTATTAGGTGAAAAAAGTTTGAAGACCCCCCCCCCCTAAATTACAAAATTGCGGTTGGTTTCCTTACCTTGTAGTCTATCGACAAGGTATGACAACAACCCATGCTTTGGTTTTCTTGGCCATTATTTCAAATGCTAACTTTTACAATTTATTTGGATTCCTCATGTCTCGTCTTACTCATTGTTAGAAAACAAGTTTGGTCCAAATCGGATGTAAGGTAGTATATTGATTGAATATTATATGAATCCTAGAAGTAAAAAATTGCCAATTTGGGTGAAATCAATTACCTTAATTTCTCAGATATTAAATTATATTTTAACTAAATGTTGCTGGAATGCTAATCCTCTCTCTTTCTAAATACAGAAACGATTTCAGAACAATCTGAGATGTGGGATGTCATGGCTTGCTCAAATGACATAGAATGACCCTCTTGAAAAGCCAGATTTGTGGTGCCTGAAACATTACCACAGTGTGGGCATTACAGCTGTTGTATAATGATAGCGCATACCATCTGCATTCTGGATTGAACGAATAGAAATATAATTACTAATTATTCTATTTATGGATCGTCTGAGGGTCTGACCCTGTGACTTAATGGTTGGTGACTATCATGCTGTCCTTTGCATCAGTCTTTGACATTGGGCCATTAGAGGGGGAATGTGTCTTGTTACCTAGCAAAGCCAATGGGCTTAGTCAGCTGCACCTGTTATTATCACCATGTTGCCCATTGTTCTACATGTCAAAAAGATAAAACAGGGAATCACAGGAGGTTAGTTGCATCTTAATTGTGGGAAACGCTTGTGCTAATGGCTGGAGCAGAATAATATCAAATACATCAAACGTGATTTTCATGTGTTTGATGCCATTCCATTCCAGCCATTATTATGAGCTGTCCTCCCCTAAGCAACCTCCACTGGTTTACATATGAACGGGAGGACCCCACCCTCCGATTGTCAACTATTTTATATAACTTCATTTATTTAGGGTCTTAAGAAAGCTTCGATTTTTCAAGTATCATATTGACAATAGTGGCATTCCTTTGCTTTCATTGTGCTTGTCACCACACACACCTCTATTGTGTACGCTGTTTTTATTACACAAGATAACATTACAATATGAAAACACAAGAAACTAAAAGTAGGACAGGTGGTTTTGTTTTGCAAATCTAGTAGGCTGCTTTGTCTTGTGAAAAAAATAGGAGTCCATATTTCCTTAAGTTTCAGCATTGGCAAATAGCCTACAGTACTAGGCTATCTCTGTGGTACATCATGGTGAATGAGTTGGGCTACTCCAATAAATCATATGCTGCCACGGTGTTAAACTCCAGTTTCACTGCATGAGTGGTTGTGTAACCTTTATTTAACTGGGCAAGTCGGTTAAGAACAAATTCTTATTTACAATGACGGCATACACCGGCCAAACCCAGACGACGCTGGGCCAATTGTGCGCCGCCCTATGGGACTCCCAATCATTGCCGGTTGTTATACAGCCTGGAATCGAACCAGGGTGTCTGTAGTGACGCCTCAAGCACTGAGATGCAGTGCCTTAGACCGCTGCTCCACTCGGGAGCCCCAGAAATGGTTGCGACATTTCTGACAGGTTTTACCTGAAAACAGGTAAAACCGGATACGATTTTAAAAGAAGACAAAAATGTTGTATTAGCAGTACAACTTTACTTTAAACCGTAGTTATTTCGTTTACGTTTTAGACAACAGCTTACCTAATATTTCTTTTCTTCGTGAAGTATGAGGCTGATCATTGTAGACCCATTCAAAGTCTCCCCGTTCACCTGTCTTATCCATTTCGATGCTCTTCATGCCCGCGGGAGCGCAGTGGCAATGCGTGCCTCACCTACACACACTCCTTTAAAAGCACACCCTCTCAAAGGTAAAGGTGAAAGGTATGCGACCAAAAAAAGCTCCTCCCCAGCCGATAGTAATTCAGGTTGGGGTGAAGTGACTATGCATAGATAATAAACAGCGAGTAGCAGCAGTGTACAAAACAAATGGAGGGGGGCGGGAGGGAGGGGTTGTCAATGTAAATAGTCCGGTGTCCATTTGATTAATTGTTCAGCAGTCTTATGGCTTGGGGGTAGAAGCTGTTAAGGAGCCTTATCGATATTGTGACAATAAATTAAACTTTATTCAATGTCAATTTGTTTGTGTATATGATGCATAGTGGGTAAATGTTGAATGACTGACTGATCTACAAATAATAGTTGTTATTTATGATGCAAGGTGATTGTACATCAGTCAGTCGGCATTCACCTGCACTGATCATCTGCAATGTCGTACAAGCTGTAAATGGGCGTGCTCCTCTGCCCAGAAGTTGCTGATGCTTGCCAGATCTTACAACGCCCGGATAGGTATTTTAAATATCAGCTAACCACATATGTTATAGCAATCTGTCAATAGATGACGTCGCACGCAACAATTGGTTGACGATGCAAGCAACGTCTGAGCAAGGGAACCCGACCTAATGCAGTGTTCTCTTCATGTCAGAAACTCGGGACCTCTAAGTTCAAATGAACGTAAGTTATTTGCGTAGTCATATTGGTTGATTCTGGTGCCTCCCAATTGAGAAACTCGAGATTCGACCCTACCTCCTAGGTTAGCAAGTCATAAATTCCGAGTTTTTGACATGATAAGAACGCGGCATAAATCTGTAACCCATGAAGTCTCGCGAGACTATGTAGCCAAAGCGTAGTGGCGACGGGAGTAGAACAGAGTGGAGTTTGTTGTCGAAGAAGGAGGAAGGCAGTGTAGAGGGGGGGAACTGCTATAGAAAACATAACTGTGAGGAATTTAGGGTTTTTCAATATGGCATCAGGTGATACCCTGTACATCGAAACGGACGGCTCGGAGATGCCATCAGAAATAGTGGAACTCCATGAAATCGAAGTGGAGACCATCGAGACAACAGTTGTTGGAGAGGACGACGATGAACAGCCTATGATCGCTTTACAGCCCCTTGACTCAGATGATCCACACTCAATGCATCACCATCATCAGGAGGTAATATTGGTGCAAACCCGAGAAGAGGTGGTTGGTGAAGATGATTCGGACATGCACGGGGACGATGATTACGAGGACCAAATTCTTATACCTGTCCCAGTCCCTGCCGCCGAAGAGGAATACATCGAACAGACTCTGGTGACTGTCGCCGGGAAGAGTTCGGGGCGGACGAAGAAGGGGGGAAGCGGGAAGAGAAATAAAAAGAACTACTTAGGTGCACCGGAGTCCAGTGGTAGAAAATGGGAACAGAAACAAGTCCAGATAAAGACTTTAGAAGGAGAGTTTTCGGTGACTATGTGGGCATCGGGTAAGTTTAGAGTTGTGTCGAAAGTGTGTTCTTGCAAGCTTGCCACCTGCATTGTTCTCACTGCATTCCCTGGAACTTAGGCCTCGTACGGACGCTGGCCTCTGGCTAATTTCAGTAGAATTCTGCACTGTTTTTCACGTCCGAATTGCGTGTAGTGTATTTGAAATGTTTTTGTTTTTATGGGAAGCCATGTTTTTTTATGTGTTGATGGGCGCCGCCATGTTCCCCTGGACCAGTATGGCGGACCGAAAAAATGGCGTTGATTTGTCCGGGGGAAAGATGGCGGCGGGTTGGGAGCGAGTGCGCTGCTGCTGGCCCCGGAGTAGGCCGCTGTGGCGCAGTTCAGCACAGGGCCTCGGCTCCAAGCTCTCGTCAACAGCGGGGGAGGGTAGCGACTAGCAAGATGTCACAAGACTTGTGTGGATGTGCTACTGTTCGTTAGCTTTCAAATCGTGGGGAAGAGTTACAATAATGGCATCCTCAATAGTTTGATATTTTAATCATTACATTTTTTTTTTTAGCAAAGTTTGCATTTTTGATACAGACCACCCTTTAGATTGGCTAGACAGTTAACGTTAGCTAGCTAGCTAATTTGTTTAGCTATACTGACGGTCTGTAGCCGACTAAACTCAACAATTTACTATGGCGTTGAGCGGCGACTAGTCTTGCAATTTAGCGACTAGAAATGGTATTAAATGGTTACTACGTTTGTTGACCTGTTATTTAGCTAGCTTACTAAATTAGCCAACTCAACGATTAACGATGGATTTCAGTAGCAACTAGAGTGGGTGGACTGGAGTATCAAGATCACATAAAACCTTCTTTTTTTCCCCAATAAAAATCTACGGCTATTCACACATTCTGTTACTAAGCCCTAATTGAAAATAATAATTTGTTCTTAACTGACATGCCTACTTAAATAAAGGTAAAATAAAAACAATTCTATAAAACATAGGGCCCTTCAAATGGAACTAGCCAAAATGTACATTCAGTTTATGTTCAGCTGTTCACCAACAGCATTAACACAATTAAGCTCCACAACCTCTATATATATTTTCCTGGTGGTTGAAATGGTGTCACATTTCTTTGTTGATTGGTATTCTAATAGCCAATTAAGGTCAGACATCATAAAACATATACCTGTGCATCTGTTTTAACTCTGCTCCTGTGCTCTGTCTCAGATGACAAGAAGGATGTTGACCATGACACTATGGTAGAGGAGCATGTCATTGGGGACAATTCTCCTCCCGATTACTCCGAGTACATGACAGGGAAGAAGCTCCCGCCCGGGGGCATTCCAGGGATCGACCTGTCAGACCCCAAACAGCTGGCAGAGTTTGCTAGGTGAGTTACAGACATGTTCATTAGTCAGTCACTCCAGGATTCTGCCATCTCCAAAAAATTTGCAAAATCGACTATTCCCCGCATATAATGCAAAGGCTTGCAAATTTGACCAATCACTGCACATTTTCAGCATAAAACTGTCAGATAATCTCAATATTATTGCATAAAACTGTCCCATGTGTATTTGTGTGATATTCCAAATGCCTGTATCGTAATAATAATATTTATGAGGGTTTGTCCGCTTGTTCTCATGTTGTCTTTTTGGTCTCATCTCCTTCGCTTTGTCTGTACTGTGTGCACCTTCCTATTTACACCAGAGATCTGTGTATGTCAAGGTGCTCATGTCTCCTCCTTAACAATGAGGGTCGTTGTCCCAAAGGCGGGAAGGCAGGCAACAAGCTTAGGTCCAAAATAAGTCCATAGAAATTTTGGCAAGAGTGAAAGGTCTTGTTTTGCCTCCTCTCTGTTTACACACACACCAAACCCCTCCCCCAACCACTAAGCCCCTCCCCTTGCCACTCAGACAACAAAGATGAGAGATCACTTCTTCCTCTCTGACAAGAGGTTTCAACTCGCTATTTGCATTTGAGGTTTTGGTCTAACAGAATCAGACATATATGGACATCGAGACATTATTTTACTGTAATAGAGTTACCTTTTCTACCGATATCCTTTTCATGAATTGTCTGCTCTGTGCACAATTTGAGCAGTTATTTCTAAAACGGGAGTATCAATTAACATTGATTTTGGAAAATGTATGCTCAGTTTGTCGTGCGTGGCATTGTGGTTACCGCTAGCAGCATTTTAGCCAAAGACTGTTATACTAGCAGTTTAGTATGTGTTTTATAAATGTGCAGTAAGCATAAAACACAATTTTTATATAAGGAATTGGCAACTCATTCTCATCAAACCCACTGTCCTGGTGTTACAAGCACCATGCTCATCCAACTGATCTACAGTGGACCACGATCTGTCATGTCTTGCAGGATGAAGCCACGGAAAATCAAGGAGGACGACTCTCCCAGGACGATAGCTTGCCCCCACAAAGTACGTGTGCTATAATAGTCTAACTGGTATTAGAGAGAGAATGGTACGACAGCCACTAGAACACAATGGTACGACAGCCACTAGAACACAATGGTACGACAGCCACTAGAACACAATGGTACGACAGCCACTAGAACACAATGGTACGACAGCCACTAGAACACAATGGTACGACAGCCACTAGAACACAATGGTACGACTAGCACAGTTGTTTGTGTGAATAATGGTAGTCAACTAGCCGCTATGCTCTGTGGATGCCTATAGCTTATTAGATTTTTAGATGCTCTGATGTGGACCAATTTGGTTTTGTCATTTCTGAAGTTACACTGTGAGTAATTGCTACCTTTTGCCTCTGCAGGGATGCAGTAAAATGTTCAGGGATAACTCTGCAATGAGGAAGCACCTGCACACCCATGGGCCACGTGTTCACGTCTGTGCCGAATGTGGAAAGGCCTTTGTCGAAAGCTCCAAACTGAAGAGGCATCAACTTGTTCATACCGGCGAGAAGCCTTTCCAAGTATGTTTCCCCCAGCCCCTTCAAAATGGCTTCTTAATGAGAGATCTACCTCTACAATTTCACTGTATACATTTAGTTTGAATCACAACACTTCCAGCTTAATGTCCTACATGGCATGTATATGACCATACACCCATAGGGGCCCAGATTGTCAACCAGCAATGCAGCCTTGTAATAAAGTCTACTCTCTTTCTTCTAGTGCACATTTGAGGGCTGCGGAAAGCGGTTCTCCCTGGACTTTAACTTACGCACCCACGTGCGGATTCACACTGGAGACCGACCCTACGTCTGTCCGTTTGACGGCTGCAACAAGAAGTTTGCCCAATCCACCAACCTCAAGTCTCACATCCTCACACACGCTAAAGCTAAAAACAATCAGTGACTGTGAACCAACCCATATCTTCACCATGGCAGAAGCGTCACACCCCCTAAGAGCTATGAAATCCCCTTTGTATTGTTTCTAGGGAAATGTTTTGAGAGAATGACCTTACTGACTTTTTGATATGTACAGAGATGAAAACGACAAACTCTAAAGACGCTTCTCTCCCCCCCGCCCCCCCACCTTCATCTTGGCACGATCCCCAAGGAAAAGCATAAAGTTTCTCCTTGTGAAGATGTTGATTTCTTGGACCTGCACTCGAAAAGAAAAGTTATTTATACTGCAGCACCCAAAGACAAAGAATTTACATTTAAAGTTGTTCTCCATCAGCATAGTGAAGTAATTGCTTTTTAATTTTGTACCTTTTTCTAAGTGTGCATGTTGTACACTTTTTTTTTTGTCTCTGGCTGAGCTGTTTTATGTGTTTTCCCTGAGAAATCTGTGGTAACCCTTCTTGGAGAATTTGCTGTTTATTGTACCTCCCTGCTTTTCCCCTTGTAAAATGTTTATTTGCGGGGGGTATTCTTTAGATTAATTTTGTATAATTGAAACGTACAGCTATATTGGAATTGTGTAGATAATAGCAATGTGATTTAAGTAGTGTTAACTGATTAAAACCGTTTTCTTTTTTTCCCCGCCGGCACGGCCAGAGAGCAACACATCGTGTCATGTCCATCAAGTCCTTTGTTTAGTTGAACACACAATACAACCAGAAGTGGTGCTCTGTTGCATCATTAGAATGTATTGTACAGGCTGCATTACCTTTTGCTAAAATATACCTCCCCAATAAGTTGCCAATACAAGCCTGCCCATTAGCAAGCACTTATTAGAATTTTGTTTCAGAATTCCTATTTTATGTAGTTGTAACGGATTAAAGTAATTTTGAATGTGACATTTACCATTGGTAGGGACTGTTCAAAATTGGTACCAACATTTTAATAAAATGGTTGATAGGAACTTGTAATATGTTAAAATATATGACCGGTATTTACAGGTAAGTGGTCCGTGTGGATTTTTGCTCTTTAGTCCGATGTTTATCCCTTTGTGCTTGGTCATGTCATTCGAGTAGTTTAATGTCAATTCTGTACAGCCAATATGGAAAGTAAATCAAATATCCCCACCGGTATATCGTTAATTTCCTAAAGACAATCAAAATCAAGTTACGTATTGACAGGAAGACGACCCTATATTTCAAAATAAAAATCAAACTCTATTCAATGTTTACAATCAATGCAAAGTTTTTCAGTCTAATACAATGCATGGATAATTTCCCTAAAATCGATTAAAGTAAAACAAGTGCAACAATGCTGATTGGTAGAGATTTTCCGACTCAATTTACTCAATGAGCACATGAAGATTAATCGGTAAGTATTTGGTATAGGCCTATGTGCAACCACAGCAGAACACGAGAACATGATTACACCATGGGAACTGTTTCTTCTCTCCTCATGCAAAACTCTTTGTCCAAGATTCAGATAAGAAATGTTGAGCACAGGCCTAACTTCACCACCCTTTGAGCAGAAATATTTATCGGAACATGCATGCAAAAATGAGATAAATGTTCATCCCTGTTTGACCTACATACCTTGCCGGTGATTACCCCACCAGAGTACCTTGTCATTGATTACCCCACCAGAGTACCTTGCCAGTGATTACCCCACCAGAGTACCTTGCCAGTGATTACCCCACCAGAGTACCTTGCCAGTGATTACCCCACCAGAGCTAGTTACGATCATATGGCTGAATGATTAACTTGTAACTGGAAATGAACATACATTTTATATAATTGACCAAACAACCTGAGATGGATTGCATGATTTGAAATTACATCTTAAAATAAAAAAACCCATCTGTCCCAGTGTAGTTTACAATGGGAGAAAGGAGACCGCTTGCACCATATCAGCAGGCAGCTGCAGATGTGTGTTCAGAACATTGCAGATAGAAGTGTAGCGAATAGCGAGCAGCTGACGCTATATTTCTATCTGAACAATGTTCTGTTTGTCTAGACAGAGCCCCAGGTGTTATTTTCTCCACTACCAGCGCAGCCAGCAGAGCAGGGAAGTTAGGCGTTCCCCATGTCTAAACAGCCCCAGGTGTTATTTTCTCCACTACCAGCGCAGCCAGCAGAGCAGGGAAGTTAGGCGTTCCCCATGTCTAAACAGCCCCAGGTGTTATTTTCTCCACTACCAGCGCAGCCAGCAGAGCAGGGAAGTTAGGCGTTCCCCATGTCTAAACAGCCCCAGGTGTTATTTTCTCCACTACCAGCGCAGCCAGCAGAGCAGGGAAGTTAGGCGTTCCCCATGTCTAAACAGCCCCAGGTGTTATTTTCTCCACTACCAGCGCAGCCAGCAGAGCAGGGAAGTTAGGCGTTCCCCATCTGGTGACTGGGTGCCGCGCAGAAACCTTCCCCTGGACCTGCTCACTCCGAGTATGGGTAACTGCATACCTGGCATGTCTGAAAGTGGGCGTATCAACAGCGATGGGTGTTACATCAGTGCTCCATTACTGGTTAGATGGGACATAGCCAGGTGCACCGCGGGTCAGCTTAATGTTTACATAGCAGGTTAAGAGAACCAATGTAGCAGGTTAGAGAACGAGGTTAAGGTTAGGAAAAGGGTTAGACAGCTAAAATGCTGCAGTTGTCAACAATCGACTTGTCGTGCAGCCCAATCAGCAACGCAATGCAGCCCAATCAGCAACGCAAAACGGTCTTAAGTGGCAACAAATCTGGCCAATTAGGGGATTTGCTTTCCATACACCCACTTCTGTTACCTGGTAAAATAAGGGTTAAAAAAATAAAAAGACACCCATGACTTGCTCGTCCAGATAGCTCAGGTGACAACCATCAAATCAAATTTTATTTGTCTCAATATTCGTAAACAACAGCTGTAGACTAACAGGCCCTTCCCACCAATGTTAGAGAAAAAAATAGAAAATGAATAACACAAGGAATAAATACACAATGAGTAATGATAACTTGGGCTACTAGTACTGAGTTGATGTGCAGGAGTACGAGGTAAATGAGGTAGTTATGTACATATGGGCAGGGATAAAGTTACTAGTCAAAAGGATAGCTAAAACAGTAACAGCAGCATATGTGATGAATCAATAGAGTTAGTGCAAAAGGTTTCAATGCAGATAGTTAAATAGTTAACCATGCATCAGTACCGCTTGCCGTGCGGTAGCAGAGAGAAAGGGTGGCTGGAGTTGTATTGGGCTGTACGCACAACCCTCTGTAGCGCCTTGCGATCGGATGCCAAGCAGTTGCCATAGTGGTGATGCATCCAGTCAAGATGCTCTCAATGGTGCAGCTGTATAACATTTTAACGAACTGATGGCGCATGCCAAATCTTTTCAGCCTCCTGAGGGGGAAAATGCCTTGTCAAGTGCTACAGGGCGATAGTCATTTAGACAGGTTACCTTGGCGTTCCTGGGCACAGGGACTATGGTCATCCAGAACAGCTGGTGCTCTCATGCATGGTTCAGTGTTGCTAGCCTCGATGCGAACATAGAAGGTATTTAGATCGTCCGGTAGGCTCGCGCCACTGGACAGTTCGCTGTTGGGTTTACCTCGGATGAATCTCGGAAAATATTCCAGTCTGTGCTAGCGAAACAGTCCAGTAGCTTAGCATCCACTTCATCAGACCATTTCTGTATTGAGCGCGTCCCTGGTACAGTATAACCGTACTAGCTACCTACAGCTACCTACCTTTAACCATACTAGCTACCTACCTATAACCGTACTAGCTACCTACCTATAACCATACTAGCTACCTACCTATAACCATACTAGCTACCTACAGCTACCTACCTATAACCATACTAGCTACCTACAGCGACCTACCTACCTATAACTGTACTAGCTACCTACAGCTACCTACCAATTACTGTACTAGCTACCTACCTATAACTGTACTAGCTACCTACCTATAACCATACTAGCTACCTACCTACCTATCACCATACTAGCTACCTACCTACCTACCTATAACCATACTAGCTACCTACAGCTACCTACCTACCTATAACTGTACTAGCTACCTACAGCTACCTACATATTACTGTACTAGCTACCTACCTATTACTTTACTAGCTACCTAACTATAACCGTACTAGCTACCTACCTATAACCGTACTAGCTACCTACCTATAACCACACAAGCTACCTACCTATTACTGTACTAGCTACCTACCAATAACTGTACTAACTACCTACCTATAACTGTACTAACTACCTACTAGCTACCTACCTATAGCCGTACTAGCTACCTACCTATAACCGTACTAGCTACCTACCTATAACCATACTAGCTACCTACCTATAACCATACTAGCTACCTACCTATAACCATACTAGCTACCTACCTACCTTTAACTGTACTAGCTACCTACCTACCTTTAACCGTACTAGCTACCTACCTACCTTTAACCATACTAGCTACCTACCTTTAACCATACTAGCTACCTACAGCTACATACCTATAACCGTACTAGCTACCTACCTATGACCATACTAGCTACCTACAGCTACCTACCTATAACCATACTAGCTACCTACCTATAACCATACTAGCTACCTACAGCTACCTACCTACCTATAACCGTACTAGCTACCTACCGATAACTGCACTAGCTACCTACCTAAAACCATACTAGCTACCTACCTATTACTGTACTAGCTACCTACAGCTACCTACCTATTACTGTACTAGCTACCTACCTACCTTTAACCATACTAGCTACCTACCTATAACCGTACTACCTACCTACCTATAACCATACTAGCTACCTACAGCTACCTACCTATAACTGTACTAGCTACCTACCTATAACCGTACTAGCTACCTACCTATAACCATACTAGCTACCTACCTATAACCGTACTAGCTACCTACCTATAACTATACTAGCTACCTACCTATAACTGTACTAGCTACCTACCTATAACCATACTAGCTACCTACCTATTACCATACTAGCTACCTACCTATAACCGTACTAGCTACCTACCTACCTATAACTGTACTAGCTACCTACCTATAACCGTACTAGCTACCTACCTATAACCGTACTAGCTACCTACCGATACCTGTACTACCTACCTACCTATTACTGTACTAGCTACCTACAGCTACCTACCTATAACCGTACTAGCTACCTACCTACCTATAACTGCACTAGCTACCTACCTAAAACCGTACTAGCTACCTACCTATAACCATACTAGCTACCTACCTATAACCATACTAGCTACCTACCTATAACCATACTAGCTACCTACCTACCTATAACCATACTAGCTACCTACAGCTACCTACCTACCTATAACTGTACTAGCTACCTACCTATAACCGTACTAGCTACCTACCTATAACTGCACTAGCTACCTACCTATAACCATACTAGCTACCTACCTATTACTGTACTAGCTACCTACATATTACTGTACCAGCTACCTACCTATAACCATACTAGCTACCTACCTACCTATAACCGTACTAGCTACCTACCTATAACCATACTAGCTACCTACCTATAACCATACTAGCTACCTACCTTTAACCGTACTAGCTACCTACAGCTACCTACCTTTAACCATACTAGCTACCTACCTATAACCGTACTAGCTACCTACCTATAACCATACTAGCTACCTACCTATAACCGTACTAGCTACCTACCTATAACCATACTAGCTACCTACCTTTAACCATACTTGCTATCTACCTATAACCATACAAGCTACCTACAGCTACCTACCTATAACTGTACTAGCTACATACCTATAACCATACTAGCTACCTACCTATAACCATACTAGCTACCTACCTACCTATAACTGTACTAGCTACCTACCTATAACCGTACTAGCTACCTACCTATAACTGCACTAGCTACCTACCTATAACCATACTAGCTACCTACCTATTACTGTACTAGCTACCTACCTATAACCTACAGCTACCTACATATTACTGTACTAGCTTCCTAACTATAACCATACTAGCTACCTACCTATAACCATACTAGCTACCTACAGCTACCTACCTATAACTGCACTAGCTACCTACCTATAACCATACTAGCTACCTACCTATAACCGTACTAGCTACCTACCTATAACCATACTAGCTACCTACTAGCTACCTAAATAACCATACTAGCTACCTACCTATAACTGTACTAGCTACCTACTAGCTACCTAAATAACCATACTAGCTACCTACCTATAACCATACTAGCTACCTACCTATAACTGTACTAGCTACCTACTAGCTACCTAAATAACCATACTAACTACCTACCTATAACCATACTAGCTACCTACCTATAACCATACTAGCTACCTACCTATAACTGTACTAGCTACCTACTAGCTACCTAAATAACCATACTAACTACCTACCTATAACCATACTAGCTTCCTACCTATAACCATACTAGCTACCTACCTTTAACTGTACTAGCTACCTACTAGCTACCTAAATAACCATACTAGCTACCTACCTATAACCATACTAGCTACCTACCTTTAACCATACTTGCTACCTACCTATAACCATACTAGCTACCTACAGCTACCTACCTATAACTGTACTAGCTACATACCTATAACCATACTAGCTACCTACCTATAACCATACTAGCTACCTACCTTTAACCATACTTGCTACCTACCTATAACCATACTAGCTACCTACAGCTACCTACCTATAACTGTACTAGCTACATACCTATAACCATACTAGCTACCTACCTATAACCATACTAGCTACCTACCTTTAACCATACTTGCTACCTACCTATAACCATACTAGCTACCTACAGCTACCTACCTATAACTGTACTAGCTACATACCTATAACCATACTAGCTACCTACCTATAACCATACTAGCTACCTACCTATAACTTTACTAGCTACCTACCTACCTATAACCATACTAGCTACCTACCTACCTATAACTGTACTAGCTACATACCTACCTATAACTGTACTAGCTACATACCTATAACTGTACTAGCTACCTACCTATAACTGTACTAGCTACCTACCTATAACCGTACTAGCTACCTACCTATAACTGCACTACCTACCTATAACTGCACTAGCTACCTACCTATAACCATACTAGCTACAGACCTATAACCATACTAGCTACCTACCTATTACTGTACTAGCTACCTACATATTACTGTACTAGCTACCTACCTATAACCATACTAGCTACCTACCTATAACCATACTAGCTACCTACAGCTACCTACCTATAACTGTACAAGCTACCTACCTATAACCATACTAGCTACCTACCTATAACCGTACTAGCTACCTACCTATAACCCTACTAGCTACTTACCTATAACCATACTAGCTACCTACTAGCTACCTAAATAACCATACTAGCTACCTACCTATAACCGTACTAGCTACCTACTAGCTACCTAAATAACCATACTAGCTACCTACCTATAACTGTACTAGCTACCTACTAGCTACCTAAATAACCATACTAGCTACCTACCTATAACTGCACTAGCTACCTACCTATAACCATACTAGCTACCTACCTATAACCGTACTAGCTACCTACCTATAACCATACTAGCTACCTACCTATAACCGTACTAGCTACCTACCTATAACCGTACTAGCTACCTACCTTTAACCATACTAGCTACCTACCTATAACCGTACTAGCTACCTACCTATAACCACACTAGCAACCTACCTACCTACCTTTAACCGTACTAGCTACCTACCTATAACCGTACTAGCTACCTACCTACCTTTAACTGTACTAGCTACCTACAGCTACCTACCTATTACTGTACTAGCTACCTACTAGCTACCTAAATAACCATACTAGCTACCTACAGCTACCTACCTATTACTGTACTAGCTACCTACTAGCTACCTAAATAACCATACTAGCTACCTACCTATAACTGTACTAGCTACCTACTAGCTATCTAAATAACCATACTAGCTACCTACCTATAACCATACTAGCTACCTATCTATAACCATACTAGCTACCTACCTATAACCATACTAGCTACCTACCTATAACCGTACTAGCTACCTACAGCTTCACTCACAAGGCTATAGCTATCATCAGATGTCAGTTGTATTTCTTTCACAACCTCAGACATGGTGATGATGAACATGGTGATGATGAACTAGGTGTTCACTGAAGCCAAGATGCTGGAGAACATCCTTGTTCACCGGGTATGCAGACGATCACCTCCCTAGGGGAGTGGCCATTTCTCATGAAGCGGTGTAACTCGCTGCCTGGAAGCAGGGGCCTGTGCCACTCTTGAAACAGGAGACGAAGAAAGCCTCACTCTGTGGCAGCTGTATGGAGTTCAGGGTCTGTGTTCATAAAGCATCGCAGAGAAGGAATGCTAAACTAGGATTAGTTTTGCTTGGGCCAGACATTGGTGGTTAAGTCTTAGCCATCAGTGAATAGCGTTGTGGAACGTTCAGATATAAATATATTATGAGGAAACAAGCATGCCTATTCATGACATTTAAATCTGTAACGTTTCAAAACGTTGTGCCAACTGAATGTGGCCCTGATGTTTTAACCCGAAAATAATGATTTCACCCAATCCTTTGAGAATTGGGCTGGGCTAATTCAAACGAAAGACGTTACATTCTCCACACTGAGCAACTTTGTTGTTTAAGGAACTTGTGTGAGTGAGTCATGGTACATTGGAGTAGGTCCTGGAGTAAAGATGGTCACAGATTATCCATTAAATTAACTTGATACTCTAGTGGCCACTAACAATGAAAATAAATGTCTTCAAAAATGCAAGGCAGTCAGGAGGAGTGGCAAGATCAGGTGGGACTATTCTAGCCAATTAGAGGGCAGATACACTTGTGATTCAACAGGCACAATGGTTTCCACAAAGTCAAAATGGTCTATATCGTAAAAACGGATGAAAACAACAAAAAAAGTGATTTTTGATTTTAATTTAATGTTAACAGTGTGGTTAACGTTAGGTTTAAAAATCACATTTTAATTAGATAAATTGTTGAAATAGGCAGGGTTTATGATTGTGGCTGTGGTAACTGACGGCCAGGCACAAATCCAATAAAAAGTGTTTTTTTTTCTTCTCAAAGTTGCTCACGCGTCCTCTAGAGTCAGGTGCTTGCCTAAAACAGACAGAATTGACAGTTCTATAAAGGCCTTCTATTGGAGTACATGGCAATACAACAATGATACAAGGGGATAAAAGTAGCTAAAGTTTCATCTCAGAATATACTAGATTGTTAAAGTGAAGCCAAAAATGGCTTAAAATGTTTGCCATTTTAAGCATGACAACGATTTCTACCATATTGTGCAGACTCTGGCACCAACACCAGTAGCAACAGGTCTTCCAGTTTGTCCACATTCTGCTGCCTCAAAGCAAATGTTCGCAACAACCTCTCTGTGGGGCCAATCGTGCCTACATGAGCCCTGTCTTCTGGTTATAGATTATGTGATGAGCTGTTGCATGATGGAAATACTCTATAATTTGTAATATACCAAAATATGTTGGTCAGTAATATGTAAAAGGTGATATAGTTGACAATATATTTTGTGTGTAGAAAAAGCTCTTATTTTTCTCATTGGTTCTGCAACAATAGGATTGTTTGCTCACAAAATGTCTTGATCAGTCTGAGCTGCATATCAGGACACAGAGGGGCCATAGCTGTGGGAAGTTTGGGTACTGCAGCACCCCCTGAAAAAAATCTGAATAATATATATATATATATATATATATATATATATATATATATATATATATATATATATATATATATATATATATATATATATATATTTTTTAAGAATCACAAAAGTAGTGCACTGGTCCTTTGCTAGTCCTGTGCTAGCAGACCGATATAGCAGGCTGTTGCCCCTCAACAAAAAAATTCTCAGCACCAAACAAATACAACCTCTAAAATAGTTTTGCTAACAAGTAAAAAGAAGTCCAAATTTACTGGAGTCGTGCAAAGAACTAGAATTAACATTTATTGTAAAAAGCCTCTGCATTCAGTGGCACAATATATAAACCAAAAATTTGAAACCTATTTTAAAACAGCAGTGGGGATTGAATCACAGAACGTAATTGACAACGATACAGTGTATGTATAATTTTTGACAATGTTACAGCATTTCATTTCCTGTTTTAAAACGTAATAATCCAAACAGGGTGTATTCATTAGTACAAACGATAGCTAAACGTTTTGCAAGGAAAACTAGCATTTCTTATTAGATAAACTCAGGTAGGTCCCTTCCCTTTTCGGCCTGCTTGGAGTCTAGTAAAGAGACCCATGGTGAATCTGCAGCTCAGTCATCATCCATAAAATAATAATCTTCTTCTTCCCCACTTTCCACTGAATGGTCCTCCTTGTCAGGGAACATTTCCCACACCACAAAAGAATCATTCTCCGCTGAAACACAAGTAAAACATATTATTGAGTGAATAAAGTTTCCAAATTCTCAAGTTAGGCAAGTGTAAAATACATCAAGACAAAATCTTAATTCAAAAGAACACTTACCGGTATTGCATCTCTTCAAAACACGTTTGGCTGATGGCGTTGCCGTGTACTAGATGGAAAATGCAGAAAAACATTGAATAAAATTCTGTATATATATATATATATATATATATATATATATATATATATATATATATAAGTGGAGGCTGCGCAGGGGAGGACGGCTCATAATAATAGCTAGAACGGAGCGAATTGAATGGAAACCATGTGTTTGATATCATTCAAATCATTCCGCTCCAGCCATTACCACGAGCCCGTCCTTCCCAATTAAGGTGCCACCAACCTCCTGTGGTATATACATCCTGTTTAATAAGAACTCTATTGGCATATTCATATGACTGAATGACTTTAAAAAGGTCTCTTCTCCTGACTCACATTTTCCCCAGAGCACTACACTAGACAGTTGTTCCCGTCATCCTTGAGACGAGTTCATTTTCACAATGGCCCCAGAAATACAGTATATATGACTGAACCAGGCCCTTCTTTGGTCGATAAGCTCCTCAGAAATATTCCTTTCAAAACAGCCCACCTTTGAAGCAGCCCCCAATTTATGCAGCTTCGCTTGGCCTTTTTTCATTCTTTTTTGAAGTTGGTAGATATACTTGTCATCGTTGTCTCTGAAAAAAATTGATGAAAAGTTTCTGATTTTACAAATGGTGAGAAAACCAACAATCATTCATTTATTTACCGGTAGTATCACCTCTCTTGTAATAACAGGCTACTATGAGTGACTGATTTAAAAACAAAAACATTTCAATGAGTAGGTTTACATGCACACTAATAATTCAACATTAAACTGATTATGGCAGAAGGCCTTGTAATGGGAAAAGTAATGTAAACACCTTATTCTACTTAACTTAAAATCAGCGCAAAGTCAAAATCAAAGTGAGCATACGCAGATTAAATCATCTGGTTTTCTGAGCAATCTATCAAACTATTAGGACATGTAAACAGCTTAAAAATCGGCGTTCCAGCAGTGTATTTGATCAGCACATGTCCCAGCGCCAGTAGCAGAAGCCTGTCTCTACACTGAGTGTACAAAACATTAAACACCTTCCTAATATTGAGTTGAGCACCCCCCCCCCCCCCCATCCATGGACTCTACAAGGTGTCCACAGGGATCCTGGCACATGTTGACTCCAATGCTTCCCAGTCAAAGTTGGCTGGATGTCCTTGGGGTGGTGGACCATTCTTGATACACACGGGAAACTGTTGAGTGTGAAAAACCCAGCAGCGTTGCCGTTCTTGACACAAACCACACAAAAGCACTTGTATTTTTTTTTCTTTCCCATTCACTCTGAATGGCACACGTACACAATGCATGTCTCAGTTGTCTCAAGGCTTAATCCTTCTTTAACCTGTCTCCTCCCTTTCATCTACACTGATTGAAGTGGATTTAACAGGTGACATCAATAAGGGATCATTGTTTTCAGCGGGTCAGTCTCATGGAAAGAGCAGCTGTTTCTAATGTTTTGTACACTCCGTGTTTATGCGCAAGTGAAGTGAGTTCGGAAAAACAAAGTACGCATCTTAGAAATAGTTTTCACATAAACGTAAAGAATCAAATAGGCTTCGCAAAAATAACATGGTCACTGTGGTAGAACGTTTATTTTGATTGGCGATTTTCTGCATTTATCAGAAGTCCCATCAGGTAGCCTGATTTCAGATGTGTTGAACCCACTACCCTGGCATTGCAAGGGCCATGCTCTACCAGATGGGCACCACCATGTCACTACTGTGTTCACCGAGCCCATCAGGCCAGGGTCACCATGCTCTACCAGATGTGCAACACCATGTCACCACTGTGTTCACCGAGCCCATCAGGCCAGGGTCACCATGCTCTACCAGATGGGCACCACCATGTCACTACTGTGTTCACCGAGCCCATCAGGCCAGGGTCACCATGCTCTACCAACTGAGCGTTTACCTGTTCACAGAGCCCATCAGGCCAGGGTCACCATGCTATACCAACTGAGCGTTTACCTGTTCACAGAGCCCATCAGGCCAGGGTCACCATGCTATACCAACTGAGCGTTTACCTGTTCACAGAGCCCATCAGGCCAGGGTCACCATGCTATACCAACTGAGCGTTTACCTGTCCACAGAGCCCATCAGGCCAGGGTCACCATGCTATACCAACTGAGCGTTTACCTGTTCACAGAGCCCATCAGGCCAGGGTCACCATGCTATACCAACTGAGCGTTTACCTGTTCACAGAGCCCATCAGGCCAGGGTCACCATGCTATACCAACTGAGCGTTTACCTGTTCACAGAGCCCATCAGGCCAGGGTCACCATGCTATACCAACTGAGCGTTTACCTGTCCACAGAGCCCATCAGGCCAGGGTCACCATGCTCTACCAACTGAGCGTTTACCTGTCCACAGAGCCCATCAGGCCAGGGTCACCATGCTATACCAACTGAGCGTTTACCTGTCCACAGAGCCCATCAGGCCAGGGTCACCATGCTATACCAACTGAGCGTTTACCTGTCCACAGAGCCCATCAGGCCAGGGTCACCATGCTATACCAACTGAGCGTTTACCTGTTCACAGAGCCCATCAGGCCAGGGTCACCATGCTATACCAACTGAGCGTTTACCTGTTCACAGAGCCCATCAGGCCAGGGTCACCATGCTATACCAACTGAGCGTTTACCTGTTCACAGAGCCCATCAGGCCAGGGTCACCATGCTATACCAACTGAGCGTTTACCTGTTCACAGAGCCCATCAGGCCAGGGTCACCATGCTATACCAACTGAGCGTTTACCTGTTCACAGAGCCCATCAGGCCAGGGTCACCATGCTATACCAACTGAGCGTTTACCTGTTCACAGAGCCCATCAGGCCAGGGTCACCATGCTATACCAACTGAGCGTTTACCTGTTCACAGAGCCCATCAGGCCAGGGTCACCATGCTATACCAACTGAGCGTTTACCTGTTCACAGAGCCCATCAGGCCAGGGTCACCATGCTATACCAACTGAGCGTTTACCTGTTCACAGAGCCCATCAGGCCAGGGTCACCATGCTCTACCAACTGAGCGTTTACCTGTTCACAGAGCCCATCAGGCCAGGGTCACCATGCTATACCAACTGAGCGTTTACCTGTTCACAGAGCCCATCAGGCCAGGGTCACCATGCTCTACCAACTGAGCGTTTACCTGTCCACAGAGCCCATCAGGCCAGGGTCACCATGCTCTACCAACTGAGCGTTTACCTGTTCACAGAGCCCATCAGGCCAGGGTCACCATGCTATACCAACTGAGCGTTTACCTGTTCACAGAGCCCATCAGGCCAGGGTCACCATGCTATACCAACTGAGCGTTTACCTGTTCACAGAGCCCATCATGCCGGGGGTGATGTGGAGACACTGAGGAGTTTTCACTGATGGGAATCTTGATGAGCTGGGGGTTTGTGGGTCGTGCGCAGAGTCCATGAACACATCTTCTTTCCCATTGGGAGACACTGTGGGCAACTAATTCACAAGAGGGCACATTCAGTTCTGGCACTCCATTTCTGACTGCTACAAGATTTATGTTAAGCTGTCGGCTGTCTTGAAATATCAATTTGGTACCCAAGCAATCTATCAGCTGCTGTTTAAATATACATTTTGCACAAGAAAGCAACATGACAATCTCTCTCTACACTATCGGTAAAAGGTTTTATAACACCTACTTGTTCAAGGGTTTTTCTTTATTTTTACTATTTTCTACATTGTAGAATAATAGTGAAGACATCAAAACTATGAAATAACACATACGGAATCATGTAGTAACCCAAAAATGCGTTAAACAAATCAAAATTAATTTGAGATTCTTCAAAGTAGCCACCCTTTGCATACGCTTGGCATTCTCTCAACCAGCTTCACCTGGAATGCAGTCTTGAAGGAGTTCCCACAAATGCTGAGCACTTGTTGGCTGCTTCATGTAGTAACCCAAAAAAATAAACAAATCAAAATATATTTTATATTTGAGATTGAAATAGCCACCCTTTGCCTTGACAGCTTTGCACACTTGACATTCTCTCAACCAGCTTCATGAGGTAGTCACCTGGAATGCATTTAAATTAACAGGTGTGCCTTGTTAAAATTCAATTTGTGGAATTTCATTCCTTCTTAATGCGTTTGATCCAATCAGTTGTGTTGTGACAAGGTAGGGGTGGTATACAAAAGATATCCCTATGTGGTAAAAGACCAAGTCCATATTAAATCGCAAGAACAGCTCAAATAAGCAAAGAGAAACGACAGTTGATCATTACTTTAGTAAAAGACATGAAGGTCAGTCAAAAAATGTCAAGAACTTTGAACATTTCTTCAAATGTAGTCTCAAAAACCATCAAGTGCAATGATGAAACTGGCTCTCATGAGGACCGCCACAGGAATGGAAGACCCAGAGTTACCTCTGCTGCAGAGGATAAGTTCATTAGAATTACCAGCCTCAGAAATTGCAGCCCAAATAAATGCTTCAGAGTTCAAGTAACGGACACATCTCATGCTCAGAGGAGACTGCATGAATAAGGCCTTCATGGTTGAATTGCTGCCAAGAAACCACTACTAAAGGACACCAATAAGAAGAAGAGACTTGCTTGTGCCAAGAAACATGAGCAATGGACATTAGACCGGTGGAAATTTGTCCTTTGGTCTGATGAGTCCAAATTGGAGATTTTTGGTTCCAACCACCGTGTCTTTGTGACACGCGGTACGGATGATCTCCGCATGTGTATTTCCCACCGTAAAGCATGGAGGAGTTGGTGTTATGGTGTGGGGGTCCTTTGATGGTGACACTGATTTATTTAGAATGCAACGCAGACTGAACCAGCATGGCTACCACAGCATTCTGCAGCGATATGCCATCCCATCTGGTTTGGGCTTAGTGGGACTATCATTTGTTTATCAATAGGACAATGACCCAACACATCTCCAGGCTGCGCAAGGGCTATTTGACCAAAAATGAGAGTGATGGAGTGCTGCATCAGATGACCGGACCTCCACAATCCCCCGACTTTGCAGTCCGACTCATCCCAAACCATCTCAGAGTGAAGGAAAAGCAGCCAACAAGTGCTCAGCATATGTGGGAACTCCTTCAAGACTGTTGAAAAAGCATTCCAGGTGAAGCTGGTTGAGAGAATGTCAAGAGTGTGCAAAGTTGTCATCAAGGCAAAGGCTATTTGAATCTCAAATATATTTTTATTTGTTTAACACTTTTTTTGGTTACTACATGATTCCATGTGTTATTTCATAGTTTTGATGTCTTCACTATTATTTCTACAATGTGTGCAGAAACTTTTGAATTTTGCTGAATGTATTCTTTGACCTCCAGCACCACATAATGTGCATATAAGCAATATTTTCCAAAAGAACTTCAAAAAACGGCAACATTGCTGAGTGGTGGAAATGGTGCACCCCAGGCGGAAACACACCTTCACCCGCTTGTTCTGCATGGGCGAGCTGTTAAAGATGTCATCGTGGTCGTCTTTGGGCATGTGGTCCAGGAGGTTTCGCACCTGCTGCTTCCGCTTCAGTGTGCCCTTCCTTGCGGTTATCCGGGGTGGTTCCACCACTACAGTTCAAATATAATATATGACATTGTCACAGCGGGGACTGTGAAGAAACAAACATAGGCACATGCATACAAACACAAAATAACATACACACTGTACACACGGATTTTGTGTTGTAGATATGTGGTAGTGGAATAGGAGCCTGAAAACACACACACTTAATGTGTTGTGAAATCTGTTGTGAATGTATTGTAATGTTTTAAAATTGTATACCGTAATTTCCGGACTATTAAGCGCACCTGAATATAAGCCGCACCCACTGAATATTTATTTTGAACATAAATAAGCCGCACATGTCTATAAACCGCAGGTGCCTACCGGTACATTGAAACCAATGAACTTTACACAGGCTTTAACGAAACACGGCTTGTAACAAAAAATAAAAAATTAGCAGTAAGCTTTAGTTGTCTTTTTGCACTGAGTCAATTCCTCACGCTGCTGTTTCCAACGTCTTATCATCGACTCATTAAGACCAAGCTCCCGTGCAGCAGCTCTATTTCCTTTTCCAACAGCCAGATCAATCGCCTTCAACTTGAAAGCTGCATCATATGCATTTCTCCGTGTCTTTGCCATGATGAGGGTGACAAAATGACTACCGTAATCAGAATGATGGGAAGTTTGAGAGTGCTCGATTTAATCTAAACAATAAACAAAAAAGTTGTTTGACCTTAACCCGTTTGGCAATTTCATTGGTCTAATGAAAGCTTCATCCCACCAAAAAACTGAGCACTTCACAGAATGTGTTTTTTTGAAGAAAAAAAATGTGAAAGCGGGAAAAATCCATATATTAGCCGCGTCATTGTTTAAGCCGCGAGGTTCAAAGCTGGGAAAAAAGTTGCGGCTTATAGTCCGGAATTTACGGTAACTGCCTTAAATATGCTGGACCCCAGGAAGAGTGGGGATCCATAATACATAAATTCTCTGTAATTCTTATTGAATGGACAGATTGTGATTTAACATTTAAAAATAAATGTGTAAATCACAGAAGCTAAGCAGGGGTTGTCTTGGTTAGAGCTTGGATGGGAGACCTAGACTAACACATCAAGATGCCTTGATGGATTTATTAAGGATAAAAATGCTAGACAAGGTAACTTACCTGGCTCCCTCTTCTGCAGAACTTCTCTTTTCTTGGTGGCCTTGGAAGGTGCCAAGTAAGTGGGGGCCTGGGCATTGTACTGCTTCTGACAGTCCTCAGCTGAACGGCTGCCCACCTCCATGGCAACGTTCACCCAGAAGTCAGAAGTGTGTTTAGGAAGTGACGTCACAGCCCTGAAAGCCAAACGTACACACAGGAAGTTGACATACACTCCTGTTTCTGTATAAACTAGGCACGTTGCACACATTTTAAACATGCTAGCTAATTTGAAACTTTTCTTCAACATTGTACATTATATAAGGAGACTATTGTTTAACCAGAGTTGAGTAAACCAAGTGATGACATGCTTTCTCGTCTACTATATTATAGTCATTTGGCTGCTCACTGCCATTTGTTTGTACATAATACCACTTTGAAGACAACTGTAGCAAACTTACTCATGTAGTCTCAACAGTTCTGCCTCTGTCCACTGATCTCCATTTTCTTCCTTTTCTCTCTGCTGAACCCTGAGGAGCTTGCTGCCCTTTCCTCTCAGTGTCTGCGGGCTGGCCCTTTTACTCAATTTCCTCTTACAGTCGCCCTGGGAAGTCGACGAACCACCCGATGCTGTTTGAGAATCTTCCGGAACCCTTCCACGTGTCATTGTACCCCGTGGCTTTATGGGTCCCGTTTTGACTGCATTGGGCTTTTTCTTCTGTGTGAAGTCGTCATCAGACTGGGACTCTCCGTCAGTACTGTGACCAACGTACTGAACGTTCCTATTCCGCGTCAGCCTCTGTGGGTAGCTCCTCGCCGTCACAATGTCATCCCGGAGTTTCGCTGGGAGCGTCTGAGGACGGACCCTCGTCTTTGGCAAATCAAGCACTCTCGGAGGGTCTACTTTTTCTGAACGCTTGACTTGTTTCCCTGGTAACAGCTCTGAGGATGTATTGGCGTTGTCCGAGTCGTCGTTGCGCTGTTTGTTAGCGCCCCGGAGATAGCGACGTGGAGGGGTCAGGGATTGCGGGGCACGGTCTGTGTACGCGGCCGGCGCCGTTGCACTCCAAGATCTTTGGCCCGTCTTCCTGGGCAATCCCTGGAGCTTGGGAGAGAGGATCACTTCAGACTTGGACCTCTGAGATGCTGGGCTGACCCTCTTGGGCCTGCCTGAACCCTTGGTGGAGGGGTTCTCAGGCTTAGACCACTGAGAGCTGGGACTGGCTTCATTGGGTCTTCCTCGGGTCCTGTGAGAGGGTTTCTCCAAAGACATGGACCTGTGAGGCTCTGGGCTGGCGTTCTTGGGCCTTTTGGGGACCCTGGAAAGGGCGTTGTCTTCAGCCTTATACCACCGAGACTCGAGGGCCCTGTGAGGGGAGTTCTCCTCTGGCTTCGACCTCGAAGGCCTGTGATAAGCCTTCACCTTTCTCAGAGGCATTGTCTCCTCTTCACTAGTGTCACCTCGCAGCCGCTCTGTAGAACACAACATAACACTGTCAAATACAATGTAGACCCCATCTTTCTTGCAGCTGGAATATGAGGATAAATGCATTCCAAGGCTTGTGTATATACAGTGAGGGAAAAAAGTATTTGATCCCCTGCTGATTTTGTACGTTTGCCCACTGACAAAGAAATGATAAGTCTATAATTTTAATGGTAGGTTTATTTGAAGACAGTGAGAGACAGAACAACAAAAAAATCCAGAAAAACGCATGTCAAAAATGTTATAAATTGATTTGCATTTTAATGAGGGAAATAAGTATTTGACCCCTCTGCAAAACATGACTTAGTACTTGGTGGCAAAACCCTTGTTGGCAATCACAGAGGTCAGAGGTTCCTTGTAGTTGGCCATCAGGTTTGCACACATCTCAGGAGAGATTTTGTCCCACTGAAATTGTCATGTCCCCTTAGCAGAAAAACACCCCCAAAGCATAATGTTTCCACCTCCATGTTTGATGGTGGAGATGGTGTTCTTGGGGTCATAGGCAGCATTCCTCCTCCTCCAAACACGGCGAGTTGAGTTGATGCCAAAGAGCTACATTTTTGGTCTCATCTGACCACAACACTTTCACCCAGTTGTCCTCTGAATCATTCAGATGTTCATTGGCAAACTTCAGACGGGCATGTATATGTGCTTTCTTGAGCAGGGGGACCTTGCGGGCGCTGCAGGATTTCAGTCCTTCACGGCGTAGTTTGTTACCAATTGTTTTCTTGGTGACTATGGTCCCAGCTGCCTTGAGATCATTGACAAGATCCTCCCGTGTAGTTCTGGGCTGATTCCTCACCGTTCTCATGATCATTGCAACTCCACGAAGTGAGATCTTGCATGGAGCCCCAGGCTGAGGGAGATTGACAGTTATTTTGTGTTTCTTCCATTTGCGAATAATCGCACCAACTGTTGTCACCTTCTCACCAAGCTGCTTGGCGATAGTCTTGTAGCCCATTCCAGCCTTGTGTAGGTCTACCATCTTGTCCCTGACATCCTTGGAGAGCTCTTTGGTCTTGGCCATGGTGGAGAGTTTGGAATCTGATTGATTGATTGCTTCTGTAGACAGGTGTCTTTTTTACAGGTAACAAGCTGAGATTAGGAGCACTCCCTTTAAGAGTGTGCTCCTAATCTCAGCTCGTTACATGTATAAAAGACACCTGGGAGCCAGAAATCTTTCTGATTGAGAGGGGGTCAAATACTTATTTCCCTCATTAAAATGCAAATCAATTTATAACATTTTTGACATGCGTTTTTCTGGATTTTTTTGTTGTTATTCTGTCTCTCACTGTTCAAATAAACCTACCATTAAAATTATAGACTGATCATTTCTTTGTCAGTGGGCAAACGTACAAAATCAGCAGGGGATCGAATACTTTTTTTTTTCAGCAGGGGATCAACATACCTTTCGCTGGAGGTAAGAAAACCTTGGCCGGTTTTGGTGGTCCGTCTAACAGTACTCTGGCTACAGGTGTGCTGACTTGCTGAGAAAGTAGGGAATTAGCATGTAAATTAATTATTTTCCCTTCATTTTACAAGGTAAGTTGACTGAGAACACATTCTCATGTACAGCAACGACATGGGGAATAGTTACAGGGGAGAGGGGAGATGAATGAGCCAATTGGAAACTGGGGATGATTAGGTAACCATGATGGTATGAGAGCCAGATTGGGAATTTAGCCAGAACACCGGGGTTAACACCCCTACTCTTACGATAAGTGCCAGGACACCAGTTTAACGTCCCATCCGAAAGACGGCACCCTACACAGGGCAATGTCCCTAATCACTGCCCTGGGGCATTGGGATATTTGTTTTTAGACCAGAGGAAAGAGTGCCTCCTACTGGCCCTCATCCAGGGACTGACCAGGACCAACCCTACTTCGATTCAGAGTCAAAGCAGCAGTGGGATGCAGGGTGTCCCAAACCTCTGATTACACCCAGCCGTTCCACGTGTTGGATGTATTCCACAACTAGAGCACCTGATTCAACTAATGAAGGGGCTTGGTGATTAGTGGACTCAGGTGTGTTAGAACAACAATACATAGAATAGGTGGAATGGCTGGGGATACGGTGCTCTACAACAGAAGACTAATTTAAGCAGAGGACCATGGAACAGCAGCTTACAGAGTAAAGCATAGACGAATTGTCATAACCCCCATGAATGGTGACGTTCATGTCGCTATCCACGAAGACTCTGGCCCCTTTCCAGTACTCCAGAGGGGTTTTGATAAGGCGGCCACTCCGGGAAACATTAGCACTGCTCACCGCACTGGTGGCACTGCGAAGAACAGCTGCAGGACAAGGAAGATTAAACATAAACAGGAAGATTAAACAAACAGGAAGAATGTCTCTACAGAGAAATACCAATGAATCGCATCTTGATGAAAACAACAGACATGTACTACCAGTATAAATACAGTGAGCATTTGTGATGACAACTTTTCGACTCACATCTCTTAGGGGCATTTAGCTTTTGGGATGCGTTGTCCTGCGTCTTGGTGGAGAGGTGGTTTTGGTTCTGGGGTGTTATCAGGGCGTTGCTCCCCTTTTTACCTTCTGAACTGAATTTGAAGACCCAACAGAAAGACTAAATGTTAACAGATATGACTACAGCGTTAAACCTGAGTAGCCCGAAGGGAGAAGATTTTCTTTTAAAATAAAATGGAGAACAAGCGATGAAGAAAAATAAAGGAGCTTTCAAATTAAATTAAATGTATTTGTCACATAGGCCGAATACAACAGGTGTAGACCTTCCCGTGAAACGCTTCCTTACAAGCCCTTAAACAATGTAGAGTTTTTTTTTCTTTAGGTATGAGAAATGTGCTAAATAAGCTAAAAGGAAAAATAGTAACACAATAAAATAACAACAAGGCTATATACAAGGGGTAGCAGTACCGAGTCAATGTGTGGGGGCACCGGTTAGTCGAGGTAATATGACTATGCATAGTAGCAGCAGAGTATGAAGAGTGTGAAGGAATGTGTCTGTCCATGTGTGTGTTGGAGTATCAGTGAGTGTGTGGTTAGAATCCAGTGAGTGTACATTGAACATGTGCAAAAACTAATAAAATAAGGGGGGGGGGGGGGGGGGGGGTCAATGTAAATAGCCTGGGTGGCCATTTGATTAACTCTTCAGCAGTCTTATGGCTTAGGGGTAGAAGCTGTTCAGGAGCCTTTTGGTCCCAGACTTGACGCTCTGGTACCGCTTGCCGTGCGGAAGCAGAGGGAACAGTCTATGTGGCTGGATTTGGACAATTTTGCCGAACAGTTGCCATCCCAGGCTGTGATGCAACCAGTCAGGATGTTCAATGGTGCAGCTGTAGAACCGTTTGAGAATCGGAGGTCCCATGACAAATCTTGTCAGCCTCAGGAGAGGGAAATAGGCATTGCCATGCCCTCTTCACGACTGTTGGTGTGTTTGGACCATGATAGGGCCTTAGTGATGTGGACACCAAGGAACTTGAAGTTCCTGACCAGCTCCACTAGTCTCATTGATCTGAATGGGGGCGTGCTTGCTCCTCCGTTTCCTGTAATCCACGATCAGCTCTTTTGTCTTGCTAATATTGAGGGGGGGGGGGGGGGGGTTGTTGTCTCTGAACTCCTCCCTATAGGCTGTCTCATTGTCATCTGTGATCAGGCCTACCATCGTAGTGTCTGCAAACTTAATGATGTTGTTTGAGTCGTGCGTGGACGTGCAGTCGTGGGTGAACAGGGAGTACAGGAGGGGACTAAGCATGCAACCCTGAGTTGAGGGTTAGCATGGTGGATGTGTTGTTACCTACCCTCACCACCTGGGGGCGGCCCATCAGAAAGTCCAGGATCCAGTTGCAGAGGGAGGTGTTTAGTCCCAGGGACCTTAGTTTAGAGATGAGCTTTGAGGAAACTATGGTGTTGAACACTGAGCTGTAGTCAATGAACATCATTCTCACATAGGTGTTCCTTCTGTCCAGGTGTGAAAGGGCAGTGTGGAGTGCAATAGAGATTGCGTCATCTGTGGATCTTTTGGTGCGGTATCTGAATTTGAGTGGGTCCATGGTCTCTGGGATGGTGTTGAGGTGAGCCATGACAAGTCTTTCAAAGCATTTCATGGCTACAGATGTGAGTGCTACGGGCTATAGTCATTTAGACAGGTTACCTTGGCGTTCCTGGGCACAGGGACTATGGTTGTCTGCTTGAAACAAAGGTTTTAAGGACTGGCTCAGGGAGAGCTTGAAAATGGTCAGCGCATGCTCTGAGTACACATCCTGGTAATTCTGGTCCTGGGGCTTTGTGAATGTTGACATGTTTAAAGGTCTTACTACATGCTCTGAGTACACATCCTGGTAATTCTGGTCCTGGGGCTTTGTGAATGTTGACATGTTTAAAGGTCTTACTACATGCTCTGAGTACACATCCTGGTAATTCTGGTCCTGGGGCTTTGTGAATGTTGACATGTTTAAAGGTCTTACTACATGCTCTGAGTACACATCCTGGTAATTCTGGTCCTGGGGCTTTGTGAATGTTGACATGTTTAAAGGTCTTACTACATGCTCTGAGTACACATCCTGGTAATTCTGGTCCTGGGGCTTTGTGAATGTTGACATGTTTAAAGGTCTTACTACATGCTCTGAGTACACATCCTGGTAATTCTGGTCCTGGGGCTTTGTGAATGTTGACTTATTTAAAGGTCTCACTCACAGTTTTGGTGCAGGTACAGCTGACTAGCGCAAAAATAAGTGGATACGGTTGAAAACAATATAAGTAATTTACCGATCCCCCCCCCCCCCCCATCATTAGCCATTTGTATAAAGCATCTGAGAGGAGGAGTGTTGATCTAGGATCAGTTTTACCTTTTCGGTCACAGGGGGACCAGATCCTAGATCAGCAGACGCTTGATACAAACGGCCCTGACCACAGTGACACAACTTACCGTTCCAGCTCTGACAAAAAGCGCTCAAGGTATTTCTTCCAATTCTTTGGAAAGCCAAAGAGAAACTTCTTCAACAGCCACTTTGGGAGTTCTGGTCAAGGAGAAAGGCACAAAAAACAAGAAAAGATTTATGCAGATTGACAGTTCTCATTTTCGGGTTCATTGAAAATAAAACCTTGTTTAAAGTATCTCTTTCTGAAACAGGCAATACAGAGCTGATTACAATTAAAATGCAATCACCCAGAAAATACTAATATTATGGTTGAACTCAAATGTAGTGGTTGATGAAAGACCTGTATTTATGTAAAATATGTTTGAGAAGGATACTTCGTTTTTTAATTAAAATTGGAATGGTAGAGTTGTCTTACATGGAGTTATTGGAAATGTTTGGGAAGGACTGCTTAATCCAAGATTACAACCAACTGGTTACAGCACTAACCCAAAAATGGAGGAGGCAAGTGGCAGTGGGAGGAGGCAGGGAACTGGTCTGTCTGTACAATATAAAGGATCAAAACTGGCGGAGGAATAAAAATAGCATAAATAGAGTATACCAGTTTCCTTTGAGGACCAGGATGTTGCGCCACACTGATTGCAAAAAAATTGATTTCTGATATACCGATTCCATGGCAAACTTGGCTAACAATGCAATGGTCTAATAAACTGGTTCAAACAGTTGTCACTGTCAGTCTGTCCTCAGAATTCACTACAACGCTCTGCTGCGTAGCCTAGACGAACACCTTGCAAAAAATCTGTGCATAATGGGAATTCTCTTGGGATCCTGGAAACCATGTGTACAGTTGAAGTAGGAAGTTTACATACACTTAGGTTGGAGTCATTAAAAGTCGTTTTTCGACCACTCCACAAATTCCTTGTTAACAAACTATAGTTTTGGCAAGTCGGTTAGGACATCTACTTTGTGAATGACAAGTAATTTTTCCAACAATTGTTTACAGACAGATTATTTCACTGTATCAAAATTCCAGTGGGTCTGAAGTTTACATACACTAAGTTGACTGTACCTTTAAACAGCTTGGAAAATTCCAGAAAATGATGTCATGGCATTAGAAGCTTCTGATAGGCTAATTGACATCATTTGAGTCAATTGGAGGTGTACCTGTGGATGTATTTCAAGGCCTAGCTTCAAACTCAGTGCCTCTTTGCTTGACATCATGGAAAAATCTAAAGAAATCAGCCAAGACCTCAGTAAAAAAATTGTAGACCTCCACAAGTCTGGCTCATCCTTGGGAGCAATTTCCAAACGCCTGAAGGTGCCACGTTCATCTGCACAAACAATAGTACACAAGTATAAACACCATGGGACCACGCAGCCGTCATACCGCTCAGAAAGGAGGCGCGTTCTGTCTCCTAGAGATGAACGTACTTTGGTGCGAAAAGTGCAAATCAATCCCAGAACAACAGCAAAGGACCTTGTGAAGATGCTGGAGGAAACAGGTACAAAAGTATCTACTGTATATCCACAGTAAAACAAGTCCTATATCGACATAACCTGAAAGGCCGCTCAGCAAGGAAGAAGCCACTGCTCCAAAACCGACATAAAAAAAGCCAGACTACGGTTTGCAACTGCACATGGGGACAAAGATTGTACTTTTTGGAGAAATGTCCTCTGGTCTGATGAAACAAAAATAGAACTGTTTGGCGATAATGACCATCGTTATGTTTGAAAGAAAAAGGGGGAGGCTTGCAAGCCAAAGACCACCATCCCAACCGTGAAGCACGGGGGTGACAGCATCATGTTGTGGGGGTGATTTGCTGCAGGAGGGACTGGTGAACTTCACAAAATTGATGGCTTCATGAGGGAGGAAAATTATGTGGATGTATTGAAGCAACATCTCAAGACATCAGTCAGGAATTTAAAGCTTGGTCGCAAATGGGTCTTCCAAATGGACAATGACCCCAAGCATACTTCCAAAATTGTGGCAAAATGGCTTAAAGACAACAAAGTCAAGGTATTGGAGTGGCCATCACAAAGCCCTGACCTCAATCCTATAGAAAATGTGTGGGAAGAACTTAAAAAGCGTATGTGACCAAGGAGGCCTACAAATCCAACTCAGTTACACCAGCTCAGTCAGGAGGAATGGGCTAAAATTCACCCAACTTATTGTGGAAGGCTATCTGAAACGTTTGACCCAAGTTTAAATTGTTTAAGGCAATGCTACCAAATACTAAGTGAGTGTATGTAAACTTCTGACCCACTGGGAATGTGATGAAAGAAATAAAAGCTGAAACAAATCATTCTCTCTACTATTATTCTGACATTTCACATTCTTAAAATAAAGTGGTAATCCTAACTGACCTAAAACAGGGAATTTTTACTAGGATTAAATGTCAGGAATTGTGAAAAACTGAGTCTAAATGTATTTGGCTAAGGTGCATGTAAACTTCCGACTTCAACTGTATGTGTCCCATGTCAAACTGCTTTCCAAATTCACAACAAAACACCGCTATTTTCAGCACACTATAAACCTATAGTGGCCCACTCGATTGAGTACTTTAACCTGTAGGCTAATCTTACGTTACAGTGGTCAAGTGAAAGTACCTACCCAACCGCTGCAGGAGGAACGAACAATGAAGCAAAGGTTTTACACAAGTGACTGTGGGAGAAGGCAACTCAAGTACCACTCCTGCATGAGCAAACCAGCTAATCTGAGGCGCTGTTTGAATATATTCATGGATGGATTCTCCTTTTCCTGAAATAATCATTGGTCTAAATATAAGCCTATTAGATAAATGATGATAGGCTATAAAGAAATAAATCACTGATCTGACATGACCTAATATCTCCTTTTACTCTCCATCTATCGGTGATGTCTTCAAGGATCCCAAAACAGGGCCCTCGTCTCCGTTCTAGGCCATTTGTCTCTGCTATACCACTCATTTAGATAACCACTGGTTCACCTTATAGGAGGCTAGTGGCTAGACCAGTTGGCTGTTAGTCATTTTACGTTTCATGATTATACCCCAAACCCCTGCCCCGTGGGTATGGAAAGTGCATGACAGGGGTTTGGGTGCAGCCCTTGAGCCCGATGGCAACGCACCAATCCTTCTCTACACAATCCGTGACCTACATTAACAAGATAATAAATCACAGGCCTATGACACTGCTGCATTGGAGTACGGAGCCTATATAAAAACACCATGCCATTATACACACATTTATAAGTTAACCTTTCGTTGTCCTAGCAGTTACTCTCTCAAATATACTATGCACGGTGTTGGCATATGCAGGGGATTGAGGATAACATTGTAGCAAATTCAAAGGGCACATAACAGGGACTGATACACTTAACTCCATGTCTCTTTGCAGTCTGACAATGCGCCATGGCCGTTAGAATGGTATTGCTTTGGGGATACAGTGTGTGTGTGACACCTGTTTGAACAAGTGTATTAGACCCCACCAACCACATACATACAAAACCAACCAGTCTCTACCTCATCCGTGTGGTTCCTCCTCCTGAAAATAATCTGTGGCACAACTTCTTCCAGCTCCTAATAGTCCTACCTCTAATAATATGGTTATTTTGTGCTAGAAGAGAAAGTATTTTTGTTACTAAAGTATAGTTTCACCAGGTTATCTAACTGCAGGCATTTCAAATGGTGGCACACACAGCAACAGGGAGCCAGGGAGGCATACAGTTAACCAAATCCCCTACTTTAATCTTGAAATATAACTCCGACTTTATTCTTAAAATGTTGATCTATGGCAAGACTTAAAAATGGCTGTCTAGCAATGGTCAACAACCAACTTGCCAGAGCGTGAAGAATTTGGAAAAAGAAAATAATTGTACAATCCAGATGTGCAAAGCTCTTAGAGACTTACCCAAAAAGCTGTAATCGTTGCCAAAAGTGAAACATGCTTTCACTTTGTCACTATGGGGTATTGTGTGTAGATGAGTGAGATTTTTATTTTATTTCATCCATTTTGAATTAAGACTAATGCAACAACGGGCTCCCAGGTGGCGCAGCGATCTAAGTCACTGCATCTCAGTGCTAGAGGCATCACTACAGTCCCTGGTTCGATTCCAGGCTGAATGACATCCTCACATTTGTTGTGAGGATACAGAATCAATAGACCATTTGTTCTGGTATTGCCCTAAGGTAGCCTGCTTCTGGTCTCAGGTTCAGGAATGGCTGAAATAGCATTACATTAATATAAAAATTAACCCTCGAAATAGCATTGTTGGGAGATTTGGAGAGACTGGTCAGTAAATCGATAATATATTAATACTCTTAGCAAAAGCATTTATCTTCAATTCGGAATCAGTGGATTCTATTCGATTAGATAGTCCCTAATTCGAATCTATGTACAAAAAGTGCTGTAATTTCTAAACGGTTCACCCGAGATGGATGAAAATCTACCTCAAATGAAAGCTGACAGTCTGCACTTTAACTTCTTAGTCATTGTATAATTTCAAATCCAAAGAGCAGGAGTAGAGAGCCAAAACAACAACAAAATGTGTCACTGTCCCAATACTTTTGGAGCTCAGCGCATTGTCCCCCTCCGAACCACCATCCCCGCCCAAACAAACTACCCCCTGATGTGCCAACCACCATTAAAAGAAAGAGAAAAAAAGAGAGGCAAGAACAACAAAATAACAATGTAAAACAAAAGCCATCAAAGATCAAATTAAAACAGCAAGGCTAACTGTGTGTGCCACTACTTACATGTGTGTGTGAGCGCTTCCGTGGCATCGACACAAAATACCCCAAACAGGCATTGGATCTAACACCCTTCATTCTTAGTGTCATCATTTTTATTTTTTCAATGTTTATTTTTGATTGTCATTTTATCCCTCGGCTCATCCCACCTATTTCTTCTGGACACCATTTTAGGATTTCAACGCCTCATCTTTCAACTATGCTGGAACTTTTCAGCTCATGAAACATGGGAGCAACACTTTACATATTGTTTATATTTTTGTTCAGTATACAATAAAAGTGACTCCAAAATGACACAATACATTATATACCATTCATTTCTATTGGGCACAACATAATCTGAAACACAACCAAAACAGCAAATGCATCCAACAAGTTTGTAGAGTCACAAGCTTGATGTAATTGCCTGATAGGAATATGGGACCAAATACTAAACTTTTGACTACTTTAATACACATAAGCGAATTTGTCCCAATACTTTTGGTCTCCTAAAACTGGGAGACTATGTACAAAAATTGCTATAATTTCTAAACGTTTCATCCAATATGGATGAGAATACCCCAAAATGAAGGCTGAGCCTGCACTTTTACCTCAGTCATTATCTCATTTCAAATCCAAAGTGCTGGAGTACAGAACCAAAACAAAGAAATGTGTCACTGTCCCAATATTTCTGGAGTCTCACTTTCCCAATATTCCAAAATGGCTGATTATTTCTGACTTACGAGTTCCGCTGAAATCCGGGGACATTTTTCCCACCAGGATGTAAATGCTGCCAGAAGCAGTCTTCAGGTGTTTGGTTGAGATTCGCTTTGCGATGAGGTTGCTGTGCCAGGGCATCTTGTTGTCCCTTGGTGGAAAGCATAGAAGCAGACTAAGTAAGTGAATCAATGTTTGCTTTTACAAAAATAATGTCTTAGTGAACTTCATATGATTCCGAGAAACCAATTCTACTTACTCACGGACACCATCCACATAAAACCTGTCGTTCCTACTCTTCAGGAGCCAGTGTCTAAGGTGAATCCCTGTAACCTATCAAACAATAGACATGAAATAGTTATATAGGTAGATATCTATGGATATGCAAAGTCCTGATAGAAAACTTAAGTGCCATACAAGAAAACATTACCTCCCAGCAAAAATACAAAGCTAAAAGCAATAAACTCAGAGGAAACAGCACCAGTCATCAGCCTACAAATCCAAAGGAAGCAGCATCATCAAGACCATCTACTTACATTGGATCCAGTGGACTCTGCTAGGTGCTTGGCTTGGAATACAGCCTCCTGCTTCTTGGGGATGGAGATCTTCGGTGAGACCTGCAGGAGGGGGTCGTGCACCAGGTCTGGGAAGGGCCTGGTGGGAGGCTTGTCACAGTAAAACTCACACTGACTGAGGTCGGCATCTGGCCTCAACGGAACGCTGGTCTCTGATAGACCAGTGGGCACACTACAGGTCACGTTCACACTGGCGTCCTCTCCGGTGCCCCCGGCGGGTTGTGCAGGGGCCGACACCCTGTGCTCACATCCTGTAAAGAGAAAGCGGTTGATGTTTTGTTTGTTGAGTCAACATCACACGTTGATAATAGTTAACTTATGGTGTTTGAGTCATTAGAATCAGAAGAACAGTCCCTACTCTACATTTCTAGCTGTCACCTTTCATGGGATCCTGTGGGCTGCTCACTTGATAACCTTGTTGGTCCCTTTTTCGCCTTCTCTCTTTCAGAAGAGCAAACGTATTTGCTTTAGAATCCAGGCATGGCAGTCTATCCAAAACAACTGTGGACCCTGTGCAGAAAACAGAAACAAATCATTTTACTTCTCAAAGTCGTAAAGTATTCTGACAACCAAGCAACCTTGATTGACACAATAACTGAGGATAATTGAAACAACTTACTGAAAAATGATTCATCGTGTACAATGTTGTGTGACCCAAATTTAATTTTTCCATTGCAATCTTCCATTGACTTCGACCTTGTCACTGGTGTAGGTATGTTGGTTGTCTGGGAGGCATTTTTGAAGTCTTTGAGGGGTGCTGGTTGTTGGGTGTCATTTGAGCTGAGCAGAGTGTGCGGGTATGACAAAGCTTTCCTTTGGGACTTTGTTGAGAAAGCATCCAGAGCTGGGCCTTGCTTTTGTGCATTTATGTTGGTTGGCTTGAACGCACTACTACCCATGTCTTTCAATGGTGACTGTCGTTGAAGGTCTTGTGGGTGGACCATAAAGTGTGAATGTGTCAAACCCTGGCTTGGCGATTGAAAAGGTGAAAGAGTCAGAGCCTCTGCCTCAGAAGTGAATTCAAGGTCCTCGGTTTCCTTTTGTTCATAGTTCACCCAATGCTGATGTCGTTTTCTAGGCGAGTTCATTACTCCACCATGTTCTTCTTGGATTCGCTTTTTTTGGACATGTTTTTCTCTCACGGGGTTAGGCGTTTTGGTCCTCTCGTTCTCAACCGGTATTATCTCTGCATGTACTTTTGCTTTCATCCTCGCAAATACCTTTGCTGGGCTTTCAACGAGTTCCCTGGATGTCAGCTCGCTTGTCCTAAAAGCCTTCAATGCAGGGAAAATAATTCGATCTCTACCAACTGGGTCTTCTTCATGAAAATAAGTTGCTTCTCTGTTGTGTCTAGACGGAGTAAACATGTTTTTCACGATATGTAGAGGAATGTCAACTGGAGCCACTGAAGTAAACTAGCTAGCTAATGCAACCACGATCTGATCATTTCAAAATGGTCCATTGATTGCTGGTTTCTATGGGGGGGAAACAGAAGATAATTATTTATTTGCTGGAATCTAGTTATGCTAGGCTAGCTGGCTGCTATAGCTTACATCGTACTGTCTTTGAATTACGAGGTAGTAACACAGTGACCAGCAGCTAGTTTACCCAGCAAGCTACTAACTAGCTAGCTAACGTTAGCTAAAATCTGAACGCCTACGACTGGATAACCAGCTAACAACGTTAGCCAGCTTGCTGCTAAAATGACATATGCCGTTTCAAAGGTCAATTATTCGGTTGGCGCTTACTCCGGATTTATTCAATATGTATTCTATATCACATACTATTTGTGAATGTATGCATTGATTATAAACTGTAAAATCGCAAAAAGTTAGCTAACTAACGTTACTCACCGCAGAGATCCATAATTTGAATTTCCCTCGAATGTCGCGTGATTGGACGGCGATTTCAAATGCGTCACTTCCGCAAACAACTTCCGTTCACCGAGATGGCCTTAGAACGTGCTGCCAAAAAGAAAAACAAAATGTGCTCATATAGTCCTATAATGTACTGGGATGTTTACTGTTAAACAATTTTTCATGCGAATGCCTGCAGGAAAGAAGAACAACATTGCAGCAATTGCTTAGATATGGCATTTCGTACGGTGGGAGCTGCACAACTACCATCAGAGGTATGGGTCCACGTGTTTGGATATCTGTCAACAACAGACAAACTAAACATTAGATCATGCTGTAAATATTTCAAAAAAATGGTTGACCACTGGTCTCTTTGGAAAGGCAACACAGTGGTGCTTAAAAAGCTGTGTGCCTACACCTCGCAGTTCTGGACAACTCTTCGCCGCAGGAAAATCAGCTCAGTTGTTGTACAGAAGGCAAGTTTGAAAGAATGGAAACAGCTTGCCCTATCCCTACCTTGGCTCACCACAATAGCCGTGGAGCATTGTTTCGACGTGAAAGCCTTTGAAATTCTCAAGCAATTTCATAACTTGAAGAGGCTGGCTATTCGCAGGTGTCGCTGTGGCCAGGGACTGTCTGACGCAATAGTGCCTCTGCAGCAAGTGACTCATTTTAGTGTGTGCGAGATGCACTGTGCTCCAAGATCAGATATTATTAGTGTTGTCTCAAAGCTCTCCCATCTGACGTCTCTACTCTATCACGAAGGCAATCATCCTATCCCAAGACAGACATTCCACCTAATGCTTAACCGCTTGCCACATCTGAAGCATCTGTCTTTGAAAATGGGAACACAACATGGTTCTCTCCCAGATGATTATTTTAGTATTTCTAAAACAAATACATTTCCAGGTGAGGCACTTTGCAAAGTTACGACGCAAGACAACAGCTTTTGATTGTACAGTACCTGAGTTTCTTTTTACTACTCATACAAAACATTGGTGAAACAGTGAATGATTAGCTAAGCATAGCTTGCCACATGGTTTTCACAAGCTTGATTAGGCTACTCCATAGGCCTATGTTCTAGCTAGTGTGTGAAGTCCATGTTGATATATGGTTAAATGTCTGTACTAGCCTATATCATCATACATTTTAAGTTATTAAATTCAGCAATGACAAAATCTGTCTTTAGAAGATCCACAGGTCGGGCAACCAGGCTTGACCAGTCTGGAGCTTCTTGACTACATGGACCCCACCTTACCTGAAGAGGCGCTGAAGTGCCTCCCCTCCCTGCAGAGTCTAGCTGTGGACTACAGAGACAGGGACGTGGATCCCAGCAGGTGCCACCTGAAAACATGGCTGAGGGAACTCCCTCAACTGGCAGTTCTCAACGTTGCAAGTATGTGATTCGCCAAACTAGCGTTTTCCATGTCATGCACTGTTGGTGGGGTTACGAGGCAGCACTATGGAGTCTGACAGTTGGTGGGGTTACGAGGCAGCACTATGGAGTCTGACAGTTGGTGGGGTTACAGGGCAGCAGTATGGAGTCTGATAGATGGTGGGGTTACAGGGCAGCAGTATGGAGTCTGATAGATGGTGGGGTTACAGGGCAGCAGTATGGAGTCTGACAGTTGGTGGGGTTACGGGGCAGCAGTATGGAGTCTGATAGATGGTGGGGTTACAGGGCAGCAGTATGGAGTCTGATAGATGGTGGGGTTACAGGGCAGCAGTATGGAGTCTGATAGATGGTGGGGTTACGGGGCAGCAGTATGGAGTCTGACAGTTGGTGGGGTTACGGGGCAGCAGTATGGAGTCTGATAGATGGTGGGGTTACGGGGCAGCAGTATGGAGTCTGACAGTTGGTGGGGTTACGGGGCAGCAGTATGGAGTCCTGACTGTCCTGTGGCTTCATTTGGAGATGTTTGACTGTCCTATGTTTTGTTTTCCAGAAGGCCATCCCGTCAGTGCTTATGCTCACTCCATTCCCAACACAGTGACCAGTTTAACTCTGCAGCGGGTGATGGTGGAGCAGAAGGACATGAAGGCTCTAGGGAAACAGGCTTCAGGCCTCTTGTTTCTGCACTTTGATCCATGCAGCTATAACAGCAGCAGCAGCAGCAGCATCGGAGAGATCCCCAAACTATTCCCCCAGCTCATGACCCTTAAAATGCGGTGAGATATTAACATCTGACTTCTGTGTTGTGGTACGAACCCAGAGGTAGTAATAAGTTACTGGTGAACTCCTAATTAAGTGTCTACATGTTAAGTAACTAATGTGCACATTTTCCAAAGGGTTGACTCATTAATCTAAGCCAAGCAGATATACTGACATACTTTTCTATTCCACTCTTTCAGACACTACAATGTACCAGAGAGGGAGTTCTTGAGCCTCCAACAGTTGAAGCATTTGGAGCAGTTGGAGATCCTTGATGCACACAGTCCTAGTCCTCACCTTCTGCAGCTGATCCACAAGCTGCAGGTCCTGACCAACCACAGAACCCAAATCATCCATTCTCTGGGCCCGAGAGATCCCACAACCTGCTACTGTACTCACTACTAACATTACGACTAAGAGGAAGTGAAAACTGGTAGACTGTAGACCATGTTTTCAACAGCACATGTTTAACATGTGAAATTATACAAAACTGCTTGCTCATAATTTGATGTACGTTTGCGATGCCAACTTGGCTGATGCAAAATAAGGAAACAGCTGAAATTATGAGGACGTTTAGTAAGTCAATACCTCTGAGGTCAGTAGTCAACAGACTCTTTGTATAGAGCAAAACAACAAACAGTTCATAACACAGGAACAGCCATTTTATGCCATTTTATGCAATACTTCTTGTTTGAATCTGTTGTGTACCCTTGATTGGGTTAAACAGAATAAATGATTCTGCACAAAAACAACTTTTTGGACGAAAGAAAATACAATTGACAATACAATTAGCTTATCCGTTTTAAGATTGATTAAAGAAACATGTTACAGTTGAACTACTGAAAGCTCTCTCTTGTTGAACACAACTACTATTGAACTGATGTGTTGAGTCTCCAGTGATTGTGTACCTCATCCGGTCTTCTACTGTGTTGCCTCAAGAGGGCAGTAAACACACATGGCAAAGAGTCGGTCTGTCAATAACTTCCTGTTGCCTGTTGGAGCACATTGCATTGCTAACTTTGTGATGGTCCAGAGAGATGCATTTCAAAAGCTGCATACCCCTCCACATATCCCACCTGTGTTGAATTGAATTAGGAAGTGCCTTGACAAGTGAAATGAAGGACAAAAATGTATGCACACTTCTCATTTGATACCTTTGTTGTCACCCACAGATGTGTAGTTTATCGGGTAGTTCACCCTCCCACAACGTGCCATTATGATCAGAAGTTGGGATGTATTTACCTGTAGCGTGCACTCGTCATTCTGGCTATTTGGTCATAAAGGACTGACGCTCTTTTAGAATGCAATGTTGCTCTCATGCTGTTTAGAATCATCTTATAACACTAATGTATACCACTTAGCAAATGGTGCATACATCTTTAGTATGTGTCTGTGATCCCTGTAGGAATTCAACCCATAACCTTGAATTGCACCTACAATCTTGTCTGAAACGTGTAGTTCCACTCAGTTTGATAGAAGGAAACAAGCACCGTGCTGTTAAATGCACACTCAGAAGATGAACGCCCTCTTCAGATGGGCTTCCACTCTGTCCACGTCTTTGTTAAAAAAAAAAGTTCAAAGTTCATTGTAAAGGTTAGTTAGTTTCTGTTTCACAGGGGTTGAATGTAATGTGGCACAATCCCCTCTGAGTTTCACGGTTTATTGAAGCTCTGAAATATCTAGCATTCAGCAAGGTCAAACCATCCATCACACTGTGGGGTAGTCAGCAAGACAAAATGTCTTCACAACATGGGCCGGGAGAACAGAAATGACTCGTTGTTCAGATGAGCCCACATCTGATTTATCAGTTCATTATATTGGCCTTATTCTGCAATTTGTTTTGCATTTTGAGCTCTTTAAAAGACAACATTAACAGAGACATAAATATTTTCAACAAGGTCACAGATAATTTGCAGCACAAGCTGGAAAATCTGACAATATGAGCATCAATAATACATTCTAAAATACTAAATGTATAGCTCAAATATAAGTGAAGAATTTGGCAGAAGCAATTTGTTCAATCATCTTCACAGCGAGGCAACTTCCTACTTATAGAAATCAACAATAGCAAAATTCAAATCTGCAAATAGTTTCATTATTGGCAACAAAGGACTGCCCATCAACTAAATTAACGGTTTATCAATTTCCGTTTACTTCAGTCACTGTAAATATGTTCATCATTCACAAGGCACAACCAATATATTTTATAATAGTGTCATTTCTATTTGTGCATATGTAACAATATAGCTCCCGTCCCTGGTTTAACCTGGGCTTGAACCAGGGACCCTCAGCACACATCAACAACTGACACCCTCGAAGCACCGCGGCCAGTGCAGAGCAAGGTGAACAACTACTTCAGGTCGCACAGCGAGTGACGTCACCCGATTGAAACGCTATGAGCGCGCACCACCGCTAACTAGCTAGCCATTTCACATCGGTTACACCTATATGGGAGAAACATTCGTTTTTTTCCTCAAATCTTTTCGTCCACTTTATTCTGGCCACCTGTTGTGTGGATGCATAGCTGCGTTTAACAATCCCTGAGGGACTATGTACACAATAACGTGATGCTAAACCAAACTGGTGCAAAACCAAACAAATACAGACTGCAAACAATCCCAGAATGACTGATTTCTAAAGCTTTCGATAAAATACAAAATGTTCTCCCATATATACACAAATAGAACATGCTAGTATGTCATATTAATCTGTTGTGGATACTTCCCAATCGAACTTTAGTGTTTCTACATTAAAGTTTGTTCAAAGTGTTAACAGAAGTAGGCCTGTGGAAAAAGAGGCTTCTGGCCATTGTTGGGCGATTTACTAGTCAGGAGCATTAAAGTGGCTATATGGCACTATTCCGTTAGGTAATTAATGATTCCTTTTGGACCGCCAATTGATTTGAACATAAATAATATATCGGAAAAGTTAAGGCATAAAAGTTTGAGATATTCAGCATTTAACTATAGCATCGCTGACCTATGTGCCTGTACCATACTGTATTTAATAATGTTTTTTGGAGTTCAGACTGAGAAGTATTGCACAACCACTAAAATGCTTACACAAACATGCAACGGAATACAAATGCAAAGTGGCAGAGTGCTTTGTGTGAGGATAGCTTCCAATGTACTTTACAAATATGATGCATTACTTACATTTGTAATTCAGAACACTATAAATAAGGCTTAAATAATCTATGAGCCTTGTGTGTATGCACGCGGATGGCTCGCTACTGACAGTATCCATTCTTATTTTGATTGTGAAGTGCTGGAAACTCATGATAACATAGAAATGGCAGTTCATTGGTTTATCCATTTATTTATCTTTGTAATGGATACTGTTGGTCATGTTATCATTGTCGTACCCAATTTGTTCCTAGGGTTGTAGCCTACTCGTTGAATGAACTGGGAAAGATAGCTTGGCAGAGTTGAGAGATAATGAGCATACCTGTGCGGAGCTCATGCCTCTTCCCCTTTCACGTGCCCTTTGTATACAGTTTTTGTCGTTGTTCTGAACCCGCAAGTCGTTGTGACATTGTCAAGTTCTCAACCCTCACCCGTCCGTTGGTTGCAACTGTTGGTCTGCCTTGTACGGAGCTCACGTACGCCCGGTTGTGCCTTTTACCCAGTCTGCCCTGTACAGAGATTGCACGCGCCCGGTATCCAAACACTCATGGCTTGAGATGCGGTCACAGGTCGAGTGTGTGTATCAAGCTAACTATTTTAAATATCAACAGTACAGCAGTACATTTTACACATCTGCCCCCTGAAAGGTCTGTGCACAGCCCTGGAATAGGGCACCCCACTCTTAGAAAAAAGGGTTTGAAAAGGGTTCTTCAGCTGTCCCCATAGGAGAACCCTTTTTAGTTCTAGGTAGAACCCTTTTGGGTTTCATGTAGAACTCTGTGGAAAGGGTTCTTCATGGAACCCAATAGGGTTCTACCTGGAACCAGCCGAAAACCCCTTTTAGGCTGTATATAGCACTTTTTTTTCTAAGCCTGTACTGGAGGATAGGAATGTTGGGGTAAAGACCCCTGAATACAAAGAGAGAGCATTCCTATTTCATAACTCACTCAAAGCGTGGAGAAATACAATTAATAAATTATAATTCATCTGAATTTAGGTTCTAATAGTATCCTCCTCTGGGAGATGACAGAACAGAAAGACATTTATTTATGATGGACTCCTTTATAAATAAAATACACCTTGCTCCAACAAATGTTTTTGATCATATTTGACGTGATACATTATTCATTTTGTGTAATTTTAAAAAAGTACTCTCAAGATGGGGCAGGAGTAATCATTCAGAGTGCTCAGATCAAACATCAGACATCATTAGAAAGTAAGAACGCATGACTGGGAAACAAATGCTTTATTTGTTTTCTGGTGTGAATGCTACACTAGCTTCTTGTGTTGATGAAGCCTCACGACTTCTGCTATTCATTTTTCATACTACATGGTTGTAAAAAAACAAACATTGAATATCCGGCTGTGGACTGAGAGATTAATGAAAGGGGTTACTATGTGTGTGACCTGTGTCCCCAAAATGGCAGTATCCCGTTGCACAGTCAAAGTTCAGTAGGTTACATATTGTACAAACCAGTGAAATAGAAGAGGAGTTGTGTAAAAAGAAATCTCTCAAATATGTGTCCTCCCCTAAAGTCACTGTAAACTAGTGCATTCAACATGGGTGGTGAGAACTTACAAAGATCAGCTGGTTGTTGATTTATCAGCCTATGAAGGTGGAATGTTGAAACTTTTTTTCATTTATTTCCTATTGCACAAGAAACGAGTAAAATACTTTAAAGCCCTGTGCTAACATGTACTCTTTGGCCTGATCTTGTCTAGGTTTCTGATTGTACTCACATTTTTAGACCAGTCTGGTTAAAAATACATATTGTGTTCAGATTTTCCTGACCACCTCCGGAGGAAGTCAGGCACGCATTGTGTCTGGATATTAATCAAGGGCTCGATTCAATCTGTATCACTGAAGCGTTTCCGATTGAGCCGACATATGCAGCGTTTACTGTGAGTGCAGTCTCCTCTAATGCGGGAACATTTCCTTTCAATTTCAATCACGCTGTAAGCTGAACTTCTGCGATACAGATTGAATCCAGATCCAAGTATAAACAGATCTGGATTGGCGACTATTTAAATCATCATTATACTGGCCTCTAAAATCATTGACAGGCAGCACCATTGACTTATGGCATCAGTGATTGTCATAAAATGAATAAATATTACTTTTGAAATAATATCTGTAAAATAATTTGCATGCAGAGAGGCAGTGTTACAGTACTTGAGTCCAGGACTCCAGGACTTTTCATGACTTTCACGATTTTCATGACTTGACTTGGACTTGACCACCGGGGAATCGGACTTGGACTCGAAACCCCGACCAGTTGTGACTTGTGTTATTAGAAAATATCTCTCTTTTGCATAGTTCAACATGCTAGCTAACTGAAGCAGCTAATGTTAGATAGCTGTATTATCTATTTACCTGTACATTTTTACATTTTAGTCATTAGCAGACGCTCTTATCCAGAGCGACTTACAAATTGGTGCATTCACCTATAATATCCAGTGGAACAACCACTTTACAATAGTGCATCTAAATCTTTTAAGGGGGGGGGGTTAGAAATCACGTTACCTGTGAAACACTCTGATGAAATTAAGCTTTTAAAAAATGGTTGGACAACTTTTAGCACTACCAAGGGACTCGTGACCTGACTCGTGACTCAAGTATAAAGGACTCTGACTTGGACTCAGACTTGAACACTAGGGACTTGGGACTTGACTCAAGGTTTAGTGACTTGTCTACATCAGTGCAGGGAGGCACCAACTTATCCGGTCACGATGTTGACACAGTGGATGGATAAGAGACACATTTTAATACAATGTGTAGACACAACAAACCTTGATCAGATAGGGATTGTATCACATTGATCAAATCAGGAAACACATGTTAGCCAATGGTGTATGAGGCTCCAGAGAGGATGGTGTGAGATTTTTCTGCTATAGTCCAAGGGGGGTATACCTGCCAATTAAGCTCCTAATTGAAGGCCAACCATAACCACAAACTTGGCAACATGACTGCAATCCATATGTTAACATTAATTCAAGAAATGTCCTTTTATGATAAATTACTCATGAGTAGTAATGCATTCCTAGCTTCTTAAATACCTTATTAGTATTGGCTAACACAAGAAATAAAGCCTTCCTTGGAAATCACCACCAACCACTTCATTTGCATGACCTAAACTGATGTCACATTCGAATGAACAAAATAACCTTCAAAATAAGATGAATCAGACAACAGACATGGCAGTTAATCAGTACATGAAGAGTCGAGAAACATAGAGATATTGTCAATGAAACAGCGTTAAATTAGACATGTCAATCAATTGTGAAACACGTGCCACGGGATATAAACGAAAACCACCCTGGTATGAAAAAATCGAACAGTCTATTTTAAAAAAAATCTATTTTCTATCGACAATTACATGTCACTTCAGTCACCGTAGGCTCTGGGGCTGGATGGTGGAGCTGTTTGCTAAAAGACTGATCCCCAAAGGTGGTTATTTTAAATCAAGGGTGGACATAAATGGCTCTCTCCCTGCCTCGTTCTCTCTCTAGGGGTAGGTAGATCCCCATTCCCTAGCCTATTTGTCAGTGGGCGTCTGTCTGATAGCAGCAGCCCATTTGGTTTTCATGCATAGCAGCACTGTGGATCAGGATTAGAGACATCAGCTATCAGTCACTGCTGTTACCAGGTCCTGAGAGTTAGAGCAGCCAGAACAGGAGAGTGCTAACTCACTATAGACAAATGGTATTGTCAGAGAGGGAACAATCTGCGTTCATCATTTCTTATCTGCTGGCCACTGGTGCTGATACTGGGAGATGTACGTCTGCCTGCTCTTGTAGGTTGAAGGACTATGTGATTGAGTTGGAGCTGTTCTTTAAACACACACATGCATGTCAGCGCGCCCCCCCCCCCCCCCCCCCCCAAAGCTGTAGTATGTGCAGAATAAGCTCTTGCAGGCCATGTACAGTGCAGTAGGCTCCTAAATCTAGGGCATGTGTGTTCGGAATAAAGGATGTGATCTTGCCACATCATAAAGTTTCTTTTAGCAAATGATTTATACATACACATGCCCTAGATTCAAGCCACTGCGCCTCCATCTTGGCACTTATTTTGGTAGCTATAGAAACGCATTCATTAATGTCTACATTTCTATGACCGGTACCTTAATCCATATGTTTCAATTATATTATGTGAGCTAAACATACAAATAAAGTAAAACAATTTAAGACTAATGTTACTGTCCCCACTACAACAACAACATACTCAAATACGTGATTTTTTTTCCTTTAAATATTTATTTTGGAACACTGTAGAATTCCATTCATTCCTATGGAGGACTGCTCCTACTGGGAAGTACCAAGATGGCCGACCGAAAGCCTCTCAATGGCCAATACACAGCTTCAGCAATTCAGGGTTTACAGTGCCTTCGGAAAGTATTCACACCCCTTTACTTTTTCCACATTTTGTTGTGTTACAGCCTGAATTTAAAATGTATTAAATGTAGATTTTGTTTCACTGATCTACATACAATACCCCATAATGTAAAAATTGAATTTTGTTTGTAGAGAATTTTTATGTCTTGAGTCAATAAGTATTCCCCCTTTGTTATGGTAAGCCTAATTAAGTTCAGGACAAAAACATGTGCTCAACAAATTGCATAATAAGTTGCATGGATTCAATTACAGTGGTTAACATGATTTTTGAATGTCTACCCCACACAAGGTCCCTCAATCGAGTAGTGAATTTCAAGCATAGATTCAACCAAAATGACCAGGGAGGTTTTTTGATGCCTGGCAAAGAAAGGCCCTGATTGGTAGATGTGTAAACATGTAACGGCTGTCTTCTGTAGAAATGGACCAAGGCGCAGCAGGTATGTGAATACTCATCTTTAATTAAAATAAAGGAGTAGAGCATCCACTTAACAATTCAAACAAAGTGACAACAGCTATAGTTCTGCAGGCTAGAAACGCAGTGCAAAAAACAACCACCCACAACCCCAAAGAAAAACACACACACCTATATAGGACTTCCAATCAAAGGCAACTCAACACACCTGCCTTCAATTGGAAGTCCCAATCATCCACCCAACATTTAACCAATACAAACATGCCACGTCCTGACCCCAAAACTAAAACACTAGCTCCATCTGCTGGTCAGGACGTGACAAAACATGTGGTTTTGGATGGTGTACCAATACACCCAGTTGCTACAAAGATACAGTCGTCCTTCCTAACTCAGTTTCCAAGAGGAAGAAAACTGCTCAGGGATTTCACCATGAGGCCGAAGGTGATTTTAAAACCGTTACAGAGTTTAATGGTTGTGATAGGAGAAAACTGAGCATGGATCAACAACATGTGTTACTCCACAATACTAACCTAAATGACAGAGGGAAAAGAACGAAGCCTGTACAGAATAAAAATATTCCAAAACATGCATCCTGTTTGCAATAAGGCACTTAAGTAATACTGCAGAAAAAATGTGTCAAAGCAATTCACTTTTTGTCCTGAATACAAAGCTTTATGTTTGGGGAAAATCCAACACATCACTGAGTACCACTCTTCATATTTTCAAGCATGGTAGTGGCTGCATAATGTTATGGGTATGCTTGTCATCGGCAAGGACTAGGGAGTTTTTTAGGATAAAAAGAAACAGAATACAGCTAATGTATTCAAGCAACATCCTAGAGGAAAACCTGGTTCAGTCTGCTTTCCAACAGACACTGGGAGAGAAATTCACCTTTCAGCGGGACAATAACCTAAAACACAAGGCCAAATTTTCCTTACCTCTCTTATCTTACCTGATTTGCACACACTGTATATAGACTTTTTTTCCCCTATTTTGTTATTGACTGTATATTTGTTTATTCCATGTGTAACTCTGTGTTGTTGTTTGTGTCGCACTGCTTTGCTTTATCTTGTCCAGGTCGCAGTTGTAAATGAGAACTTGTTCTCAACTAGCCTACCTGGTTAAAATAAAGGTGAAATAAAAGTAAATAAATACATAAATAAAAATCTACATAGGAGTTGCTTACCAAGACAACATTGAACATTCCTGAGTGGCCTAGTTACAGTTTTTAATTAAATCGGCTTTAACATCTACGGCAGAACTTGAAATGGCTGTCTACCAATGACCAACAATCAACTTGACAGAGCTTGAAGAATTAAAAAAATAATAATCCTGGTTTGCAAAGCTCTTAGATATTTATCCAAGAAGACTCACAGCTGTAATCGGCATCAAAGGTGCTTCTACAAAGTATTAACTCAGGTGTGTGAATACTTATGTAAAATCCAAATTTCAGTGTTTCATTTTTCAATAAACGTGCAAACATCTCTAAAAACATGCTTTCCTTTGTCATTATGGGGTAGACGGGTGAGAGAAAAAAAACAATTTAATCCATTTTGAATTCAGACTGTAACACAACAAATTGTGGAACAAGTCAAGGGGTGTGAATACTTTCTGAAGGCACGTCATTGGTTTTAGCTCTGTCGTTTGTTTACATTTGGGGATAACCTGAGTCACTCTCTTCTCTGCCCAGGTAGTTCAGGAAACGAATTAGATTATCTTTGACCGACGTTTTCGGGTCAGGGTTGAGCGCGACAACGTCCCAAATGGCATCCTATCCTCTATATGGTGTACTACTTCTGATCAGAGCCCTATGGGTAGTGTGCTACTTCTGATCAGAGCCCTATGGGTAGTGTACTACTTCTGATCAGAGCCCTATGGGTAGTACACTACTTCTGATCAGAGCCCTATGGGTAGTGTGCTACTTCTGATCAGAGCCCTATGGGTAGTGTACTACTTCTGATCAGAGCCCTATGGGTAGTACACTACTTCTGATCAGAGCCCTATGGGTAGTACACTACTTCTGATCAGAGCCCTATGGGTAGTACACTACTTCTGATCAGAGCCCTATGGGTAGTACACTACTTCTGATCAGAGCCCTATGGGTAGTACACTACTTCTGATCAGAGCCCTATGGGTAGTGCACTAAAGGGAATAGGGTGCCATTTAAGAAACAACCCTGGTCTGTTGTACAGACTAATGAATGGAAATGTCTGCAACACTGTGGATTACCAAAGTGGGTCAAATATGTCTGCACAGTGAATGGCGGTGCACAGACTATATATTCTGCCCGTCATAAAAAGCAACTGAGCATAGCCAATGTGCTGTTGCACTATGACTTGTTTAATGACACACCGTTAACACGTGTAAGTGAGTGAACCATTGTTTGGCCATCGTTTTGATGTCGGCCCTGTTTAGGTTGGCTGAGATCCTTCGCCCTTTTGTAACCCATTGGAGGATGCTTTAAATCAGAACAGGCTGGTTACTATAGAGTTCCGGGACAGGACATTTCAGTTATCTTATTAAAGTCTATCACGTCAAACAAAACATTATAACGGCTTTATAGGGGATTCATGCTAAACACATTATAACAGCTTTATAGGGGATTCATGTTAAACACATTATAACAGCTTTATAGGGCATTCATGCTAAACACATTATAATGGCTTTATAGGGCATTCATGCTAAACACATTATAATGCTTTATAGGGCATTCATGCTAAACACATTATAATTACTTTATAGGGCATTCATGCTAAACACATTATAATGGCTTTATAGGGCATTCATGCTAAACACATTATAATGGCTTTAAAGGGCATTCATGCTAAACACATTATAATGGCTTTATAGGGCATTCATGCTAAACACATTATAATGGCTTTATAGGGCATTCATGCTAAACACATTATAATGGCTTTAAAGGGCATTCATGCTAAACACATTATAACAGCTTTATAGGGCATTCATGCTAAACACATTATAATGGCTTTATAGGGCATTCATGCTAAACACATTATAACGGATTTATAGGGCATTGATACTAAACACATTATAATGCCTTTATAGGGTATTCATGCTAAACACATTATAATGGCTTTATAGGGCATTCATGCTAAACACATCATAATGGCTTTAAAGGACATTCATGCTAAACACATTATAATGGCTTTATAGGTCATTCATGCTAAACACATTATAATGGCTTTATAGGGCATTCATGCTAAACACATTATAATGACTTTATAGGGCATTCATGAAGAACACATCTGTCACGTACTGTATCACTTAGAACCAAAAGTCATTACAACATGAAGTGTGATATAAAAGCTCATTAAATCTCGTGCTTTGTCAAATGTAGCATAACATTTTACATAGCATGACATTTGCTGATGAATGATTTCTGAAGCCTTTATACAGGCATTTATACAGGCATTTATATAGGGATTCATACAGGCATTTATATAGGCATTTATACAAGCATTTATGCAGGCATTTATACAGGAACTTATACAGAAATGTATACAGGCATTTATACAGGCATATATATAGGCATTTGCAGTGCCTTCGGAAAGTATTCAGACCCCTTGCATTTTTCCACATATTGTTGCGTCACAGCTTTATTCTAAAATTGATTAAATCTTTTCCCCCCCTCATCAATATGCACAACACACCATAATGACAAAGCAAAAACAGGTTTTTAGAAATTGTTGCTAATTTATTACAAATAAAAAACTGAAATATCACATTTACATAAGTATTCAGACCCTTTACTCAGTACATTGTTGAAGCACCTTTGGTAGTGATTACAGCATTGAGTATTCTTGGGTATGATGCTACAAGCTCAGCACACCTGTATTTGGGGAGTTTCTCCCATTCTTCTCTGCAGATCCTCTCAAGCTCTGTCACAGCTATTTTCAGGTCTCAAGAGATGTTTGATTGGGTTCAAGTCCGGGCTCTGGCTGGGCCACTCAAGGACATTCCGAGACTTGTCCCGAAGCCACTCCTACGTTGTCTTGGCTGTGTGCTTAGGGTTGTTGTCCTGTTGGAAGGTGAAACTTCGCCCCAGTCCGAGGTTCTGAGCGCTTTGGAGCAGGTTTTCATCAAGGATCTCTCTGTGCTTTGCTCTGTTCATCTTTCCCTCAATCTTGACTAGTCTCCCAGTCCCTGCCGCTGAAAAACATCACCACAGCATGATGCTGCCACCACCATGCTTCACCGTAGGGATGGTGCCAGGTTTCCTCCAGACATGATGTTTCATCAGACCAGAGAACATTGTTTCTCATGGTCTGAGAGTCTTTAGAAAGTGGGCTGTCATGCTTTTTACTGAGAAGTGGCTTCCGTCTGGCCACTCTACCATAAAGGCCTAATTGGTGGAGTGCTGCAGAGATGGTTGTCCTTCTGGAAGGTTCTCCCATCTCCACAAAGGAACTCTGGTGCTCTGTCAGATTGACCATCAGGTTCTTTGTCACCTCCCTGACCAAGGCCATTCTCCTCTGATTGCTCAGTTTTGCTGGGCGGCCAGCTCTAGGAATAGTTTTGGTGGTTCCAAACTTCTTCTATTTAAGAATAATGGAGGCTACTGTGTTCTTGGGGACCTTCAATGCTGCAGAAATGTTATGCTACCCTTCCCCAGATCTGTGCATTGCCACCATCCTGTCTCAGACCTCTATGGACAATTCCTTCAACCTCGTGGCTTGGTTTTTGCTCTAACATGCACTGTAACTGTGGGACCTTATATAGACAGGTGTGTGCCTTTCCAAATCATGTCCAAACAAATGAATTTACCACAGGTGTACCCCAATCAAGTTGTAGAAATATCTCAAGGATGATCAATGGAAACAGGATGCACCTGAGGCCAATTTTGATTCTCATAGCGAAGGGTCTGAATACTTATGTAAATAAGGTATTTCCGTTTTTATTCTAAATAAATTAGCAGCAATAAATTAGCAGCAACTATTTTTGCTTTGTCATTATGGGGTATTGTGTGTAGATTGCTGAGGACTAGTATGTATTTAATCAATTTTAGAATAAGGCTGTAACGAAGCAAAATGTTGAAAGAGTCAAGGGGTCTGAATACTTTCCGAAGGCACTGTATTTATACAGGCATTTATACAGAGATTTATAAAGGCATTTATACAGGCATATCTGAACAAGAGAGATTAAAGAGACGTCAGATTATAGGGAGGCAGTTCAACTTCCTAATAACTAGGTTGTGGGAGAGGAGTTTGATGTTAAAGAAGAATGAATCTGGACTTAATTGGGATAAACAGTCAGTGGCAGGAACACTGTTATCTCCTGTGTTCAGGTGCAAGGAAGGCAACCCTCGCACATCACTCACACATAGGATTTCAGAATCGTGTTTTATCGAGACTCTAGAATCATGTTTTATGGAGCCTCCAGAATCCTGTTTTATGGAGCCTCCAGAATCCTGTTTTATGGAGACTCCAGATTCCTGTTTTATGGAGCCTCCAGAATCATGTTTTATGGAGCCTCCAGAATCCTGTTTTATGGAGACTCCAGAATCCTGTTTTATGGAGCCTCCAGAATCCTTTTTTATGGAGACTCCAGAATCCTGTTTTATGGAGACTCCAGAATCCTGTTTTATGGAGACTCCAGAATCCTGTTTTATGGAGACTCCAGAATCCTGTTTCATGGAGATTTGCATAACATGCAGGTCTGTATTTTTGAAAAGTACTCTAATTAAATTCTTGCCACATTCCACCTTAAGAGCTCCTGAGAAAAACTCAGCGGTGCAGATTTCACTGGGGAGGGGGTGACATGTACGACAGTGTATATAGGCATTTATACAGGCGTTTTGATAGGCATTTATATATTCTGAAATTACATTTTTGTCCCCCCCCAGTTTTATCACTGGAATGTGATACAAAACAACGCAACAGTGTGCTTTATGACCATGCAGACTTCTCCAAGCGGTTGGGTAGGCTGTTTACATTTTAGTCATTTAGCAGACGCTCTTATCCAGAGCGACTTACAGTACACATCCTCATCGGCAGACTCAGTAGCCTTGGTTTCTCAAACGATTGCGTCGCCTGGTTCACCAACTACTTCTCTGACAGAGTTCAGTGTGTCAAATCGGAGGGCCTACTGTCTGGACCTCTGGCAGTCTCTATGGGGGTACCACAGGGTTCAATTCTTGGGCCAACTCTTTTCTCTGTATACATAAATGATGTCGCTCTTGCTGCTGGTGAATCTCTGATCCACCTCTACGCAGACGACACCATTCTGTACACTTCTGGCCCTTCTTTGGACACTGTGTTAACAACCCTCCAGACGAGCTTCAATGCCATTCAACTCTCCTTCCGTGGTCTCCAACTGCTCCTAAACACAAGTAAAACTAAATGCATGCTCTTCAACCGATCGCTGCCTGCACCTGCCCGCCTGTCCAGCATCACTTCTCTGGACGGTTCTAACTTAGAATTTGTGGACAACTACAAATACCTAGGTGTCTGGTTAGACTGTAAACTCTCCTTCCAGACTCACATCAATCATCTCCAATCCAAAGTGAAATCTCGAATTGGCTTCCTATTTCGCAACAAAGCATCCTTCACTCATGCTGCCAAACATACCCTTGTAAAACTGACCATCCTACCAATCCTCGACTTCGGCGATGTCATTTACAAAATAGCTTCCAATACCCTACTCAACAAGCTGGATGCAGTCTATCACAGTGCCATCCGTTTTGTCACCAAAGCCCCATATACTACCCACCACTGCGACCTGTACGCTCTCGTTGGCTGGCCTTCGCTTCATAATCGTCGCCAAACACATTGGCTCCAGGTCATCTACAAGACCCTGCTAGGTAAAGTCCCCCCTTATCTCCGCTCACTGGTCACCATAGCAGCACCCACCTGTAGCACGCGCTCCAGCAGGTATATCTCTCTGGTCACCCCTAAAGCCAACTCCTCCTTTGGTCGTCTCTCCTTCCAGTTCTCTGCTGCCAATGACTGGAACGAACTACAAAAATCTCTTAAACTGGAAACACTTATCTCCCTCACTAGCTTTAAGCACCAGCTGTCAGAGCAGCTCACAGATCACTGCACCTGTACATAGCCCATCTATAATTTAGCCCAAACTACTACCTCGTCCCCTACTGTATTTATTTATTTTGCTCCTTTGCACCATATTATTTATATTTTATCTCTGAACTTTCTTCAAACTACAAATCTACCATTCCAGTGTTTTTCTTGCTATACTTTATTTACTTTGCCACCATGGCATTTTTTTGCCTTTACCTCCCTTATCTCACATCATTTGCTCACATTGTATATAATCTTATTTTTATTTTTATTTTTTCTACTGCATCATTGATTGTATGTTGTTTTACTCCATGTGTAACTCTGTGTTTTTGTATGTTGTCGAACTGCTTTGCTTTATCTTGGCCAGGTCGCAATTGTAAATGAGAACTTGTTCTCAACTTGCCTACCTGGTTAAATAAAGGTGAAATAAATAAAATAAAATAAAACAAAATAAAACGGTAGTGAACGCATACATTTCATGCATTTTTTTTTGTACTGGCCCCCCGTGGGAATCGAACACACAACCCTGGCGTTGCACACACCATGCTGGCGTTGCAAACACCATGCTCGACCAACTGAGCCACAGGAAAGGCCCTGGAGTGTTTATTGATTTTATTTGATTTGATTTATCCAACGATAACATTTAAAAGAAAAATAATAATTGTATGTCCCCCCACTTCTAAAACCAAAGTTGCACCTCTGGAAAATATCATGCCTAAATACCTAAATATAAAGTGTTGCATTTTGTCATTGCATTTACCTATAGTAGAACGCCGCAGCCCGTCTGGTGTTCAACCTTCCCAAGTTCTCTCACGTCACCCCGCTCCTCCGCTCTCTCCACTGGCTTCCAGTTGAAGCTCGCATCCGCTACAAGACCATGGTGCTTGCCTACGGAGCTGTGAGGGGAACGGCACCTCCGTACCTTCAGGCTCTGATCAGTCCCTACACCCAAACGAGGGCACTGCGCTCATCCACCTCTGGCCTGCTGGCCCCCCTACCTCTGCGGAAGCACAGTTCCCGCTCAGCCCAGTCAAAACTGTTCGCTGCTCTGGCACCCCAATGGTGGAACAAGCTCCCTCACGACGCCAGGACAGCGGAGTCAATCACCACCTTCCGGAGACACCTGAAACCCCACCTCTTTAAGGAATACCTAGGATAGTATAAAGTAATCCTTCTACCCCCCCCCCCCTAAAAGATTTAGATGCACTATTGTAAAGTGGTTGTTCCACTGGATATCATAAGGTGAATGCACCAATTTGTAAGTCGCTCTGGATAAGAGAGTCTGCTAAATGACTTAAATGTAAATGTTAAACAACATGGCTGCTTCATCACTCATATAGAAATCAACTACAATAATTCAGTTGTGACAACAGAGTAATTTGGTTATTAGCATCCTTTTAGGGTGTCTAAATAGTTTCATACTATCCCCCAACCAAAATGGCTAATTTAGGTAACAAATTAATTAGTTATAATATGCAAATGAAATCACTGATTGTAAGTCATATGCAAATAAAATTAGGATGTGGGGAATGGCTCTCTCTCTGGTGACATCTGGGTAATATTGCATAACGATGACTTTGGTTTGCTTGAGTGAATGGCTCGTGCCCTCCAGCAATATCTTCTGCTGCTGTAAGGAGAGATGAGCAGCACTCGATGGTTTAGAACAGAGCAAGGCTGGATAGAGCTCCTTTAATTAGGTTGGCTGCAGATAAGGGGGGGGGGGGGGGGGGCGCTTACACACACACACACACACACACACACACACACACACACACACACACACACACACACACACACACACACACACACACACACACACATACACAGAGTTTACGGATTCCCTTTCCACGCCTCATTTAGATTATATTGCCTCATGTGGGCTGTCAAAACAACCTCCTCCCCTGACCCATTATAGAACTCCTTGACCCAAACCCTGACCCATTATAGAACTCCTTGACCCGAACCCTGACCCATTATAGAACTCCTTGACCCGAACCCTGACCCATTATAGAACTCCTTGACCCGAACCCTGACCCATTATAGAACTCCTTGACCCGAACCCTGACCCATTATAGAACTTCTTGACCTGAACCCTGACCCATTATAGAACTTCTTGACCTGAACCCTGACCCATTATAGAACTCCTTGACCCGAATCCTGACCCATTATAGAACTCCTTGACCCTAATCCATTATAGAACTCCTTGACCCGAATCCTGACCCATTATAGAACTCCTTGACCCGAACCCTGACCCATTATAGAACTCCTTGACCTGAACCCTGACCCATTATAGAACTCCTTGACCCGAACCCTGACCCATTATAGAACTCCTTGACCCGAACCCTGACCCATTATAGAACTCCTTGACCTGAACCCTGACCCATTATAGAACTCCTTGACCTGAACCCTGACCCATTATAGAACTCCTTGACCTGAACCCTGACCCATTATAGAACTCCTTGACCCGAACCCTGACCCATTATAGAACTCCTTGACCTGAACCCTGACCCATTATAGAACTCCTTGACCTGAACCCTGACCCATTATAGAACTCCTTGACCTGAACCCTGACCCATTATAGAACTCCTTGACCTGAACCCTGACCCATTATAGAACTCCTTGACCTGAACCCTGACCCATTATAGAACTCCTTGACCTGAACCCTGACCCATTATAGAACTCCTTGACCTGAATCCTGACCCATTATAGAACTCCTTGACCTGAACCCTGACCCATTATAGAACTCCTTGACCCTAATCCATTATAGAACTCCACGAGAGGAGATGGGATGATTGAATAGGCAATCTGATCACAGATGAAATATGATGGAGACCCAATAGCTTTTCTTTATTCAACGGTGCTGAGGGAAGGTGCTGAGGGAAGGTGCTGAGGGAAGGTGCTGAGGGGAGGTGCTGAGGGGGGGGGGGGGTGTCGAAGAAACACATTCTGAAATTGAATTCCTTCAACGACTTGCTCTCTCGTTAACACAGGACGGATTCATATGCATGTCAACAAGTCTGCGTAACGCCCCCATAACGTCCACAAACAAAAACATATTTTCATGAAGGTCCTCGGTGTGTCCCTCTCTAAATCATGTTGGAGATGAAAGTGAATACTTTAAAGAGAAAGAAGGTGATTACTCTGAGAAAAAGGCCGATGGGCCATTAGGAGACGCATGGCGGGACCAAAACATGACTGTCCTTTGATGAAGTGCCATACCGCATTCTGCTTCA